>NC_056747.1:1299903626-1300031126 GCF_019279795.1 Protopterus annectens
AAAGTAACCACATTGACTGCCTGAAACTTTATATAAAAACATACACATACATAGGAATTTTTGTATGACAATAAATCCCTCCCCAGCATGTCTGATGCCTGTGGCTCCCACATCTCCACTACATGCAAATATTAAGTCTGAGTTGTGTTTGAGAAGCAGTTGTCCTCATAAAATAAATGAAACTGTTTTGGAAGTCATTGTTCTGAGAACAATGGAAGGTTCTCTAACTGTGTAAGATTGTCAGTTGAAAGACTGAGATTTCTAAGTATTGAACTGCTCTTTATCCAATTGGAGAGTGTACTGAACTCTTGAACTGGACTTGTATTTGTACTGAGTAGATGTCAATGAGGCCGCACCTTTGAGTAAAGCATTTGTAAGGCTGAATTTTTATGCTATTCTCCAACCTGCAACAAATCATTATTTTCATTGTCTTTACAAATAATCTTCTTTAACAACCGTAGAGCGGTCTCTAATGAATGTTTATGTGACAAAACTTCTTACCAAAATGACACGTTGGTGGAGAACATGGGCATAAGAAATAGTGTTTCTTTCAATTGCGACTTTATACATTTTCAGCTTGAGTCTAAGTGCAAGCACTCTTCTACCAAGTTTCAGATTTGTTCTAACTTTCCCTTTTTTTAAAGTTACACATCCAAAAGTTCCATTGGATCAATAACCCGCAGCAAACATCTGCCCCTTGGCCATGCTTTTAGAAAAAAAACTTGTTTTGTGAGAAATGATTTTAATATGTTCAAACATGCAGTGTCAACTGGTAGACACCATGGTTTCCATCCTAAATATGGCATTCACACTGCCATTCTTTCTTTAACCTCAGAAATATACACCAACATGAAAAACTACTACTGACAGGAGTTATTTTTTAGACCTAGAAAAGGCATTTGAGACTTTCAAACATGACTTTTTATTATCACATTTCAACAATTACAGATTTCCTCAAAGTAATTAACTGGTTCAAGTACTACTTCACAATAAGAACTTTCTGTATACCAAGCAGAGACTCCATATATCCAGGAAATTCAAAAATGGCATACTTTGAAACACAGTCTTAGGACTTCTTCCCTTGTTACTCTGCATTGACTGTGTCCCATGGGATTTCCAAATATAAATATTACCACGTATGTGGATGACAATGCACTGACCACAGCACGTAAAAGTACCATTCAGCTCTATTCCAAGCTGCAGTATGATTTTTATTCTTTATAGAGCTGGATAATCAGAATCAAACTAAGTATAAACATAAAGAAATCTGCAGTAATGTTCTCTGGCACCTCTAAAAGAGTAGAAAAATACTTTGCTCCTGCATCTTGGCTCCTCTTGGATTATTACTCCTGCTCACCACTGAGCAAAATATTGAGACGTTCTTGTGGACAGTTCTCTCACCTTTCAATGTCATGTAAACAATCATGTTGCCAGGGTGACACCACAATTAAAGCTGGCCTACACCGTTTTAAACTTACTAACAGCTGAAACCAATCTGACAGAGTCTTACTGGAAATGTACTTATCCCTAGCCTGAAATATGTACTGCCCATCATTGTATCACTATCTGAACAAATTCAAACCCAACTTCAAAGCACAGAAAGCAAATGTTAATCTACATCTTACATCCAGCTAACACTGAAGAAAACCACGACATCTCTACACAAAAGGCAAAATGGCTTCCAGTTGATACAAAGCCCTCTTAACTATTCAACAGCACTGATCTTTAAGTTACTTATAGTTAATTACTGCTCAGCATTCCAATAAACAATCTGTTCATAAAACATCTTAGTCACTTAAAAGTTCTGCTTGCTTAAAGCTAAAAAGGTCCAATTTTTACTCTTGCCACATGCAACAAAAAAAATATTTTCTAAACATACTCCCACTTCATGGAATACTCTATCTGCCTCCAATCTTCCTAAAGATACTCTAACCATAAATAAATAAAGTTATGTTGGCTACTGTAGCTGTGGAATGTTTCACATCTTTACCTGTCATACAGAAACTCCCTGGGTGCACATCTATTTTGCATATAACTATACATAATATATCTTTTATATAATCCTTCTGTACTACTACTAAATTTCCTCCTACTCAGCAAAATCTATTGCTCGTCTTAACTACTGCCATATCCATCCTCTTCCTCATGTACATATGTAATGGCTATAACACATCCTGAAGCCCTGCCTTTAACATCATGCATTTAATGCTATTTACACTTTGTGTGTCTGTCTTTGTATGTCTTGATTTCATGTATTGTTTTATCTACTGCGTTGTAGCATGCCATATTTTCATGACTTGCATTTGCCTTATAGTCCAGGCAGTAGCTGAAAAGGGATTATACCATCCACTAATACAGTCAATAAATAAACCATAAATAATTTGGGAATGGCTTTTGACTTGGGACAATTGCTCCTATTTGGATGGATAAACTTTCTTCTAGTAACGTGTATATAGTTTTGTGTGTGGGTGATGGGAGTTAAAAGGAGTTTGAGGGTGAAAATGTATATACATTTTTTTATTTCTTGCTGGTTTTATTGCAGCAAAAAGAATGGAAAATGTGGCATCATTTCAAGATGCTGTGCTACCACAAAATAACCACCAGAAGTGAAGTGCACATTTAATCAGCCAGCAGATTTAAAGGGCTTAGACGTTTCATGCTGTCACACTTTTTTAAATACTGGTACATAAAGGCAACTGCAATCCCTATGTAGTAGAAATAATTATGACTGGATTTAATCATAACCAGGGGAAATTCTTGAATCTATTTATTGAGTACATAATCACTTTGTTATAATCAGCGAGCTGATTAAAATCCTCTGTATTACAATGCGTGAATGACACTTGTCGTAGGAGGAGCAGATGGGGCACCTGACCCAGGTGCTGTCTTGTTGTGACACTTAGTGCATAAAGTACCTTTAAAAACAAGAACAGTTTAATGGCTTAATGTTTTCTGAGGTGTTATTCTTTTTTTAATGTAATCACAGGCTGTCCCCTCACCTTCTGTGCTGTGCATAACCACACTTGCTCAGAGTTGTATAATGGCAGCTTGTAAACTGTCGAACATGTTTTATTTAAAGGTAGTAGGTACAAAACATCAGGGAAGAGACTGCTACAGCAAAATTATGATCCTTCATTTCTGGCAATCAGACAGTAATTTTAAGCGATGGCTCAAAGTTTTCTGATCTGAGTTGTTCCAAACAAACTTACGGTCCCATGGGAACCTTTATGACATTTGTGACCAACAAAAAGTGGTTTAAATCTGTGGCTATTTAATTAAGTCTCCAGTTTGAATTAAAAAGATATTACTGTTCTGGCCTCTCTGACCTATTTGGGAATTTTTTTTAATAGTGTTACTGCCTCCCCTCACCCCCAAAAAAGACATTCTGAAGCCTCTTCCTTATGAATTTGAAATAGTAAAGTGATGTTACAGGTGGTTGTACCATGGTTTATAAGTGTCAAGTTTAAATGTGCGGTCAATGAGCCGATGTGTATAATATTAAATACGTTGATCTGCTCTCCCCTTTTTCCTTTTTTTACATTTAATAGACCAAATACAGCTGTGGTGCTTCTACTAATCTGACATATGACAATGTGCTTATAGTAAAGATCTTATAGATTATGATATATATTGAATTATCTGTAGTTTCCTGCGGTTTGAAACTCAATAGATGACGAATAACAAACTGCATTCAGTGTGAGCTCTGATCAAGGACTGATCTAGAGGTAACAAGACCCCCATAATCCTTGAAGAAACAGTCCTAAAAATTAACCTAATAATTGCCAGTGCCTATTTGTAAATGAGCTGAGCACGAACATTAAAGGTTGTTGCCTTGCTGACTATTATCTCAATGTCTTTATAATAATCAATATTATTAATAAAGCAATCATTGATGGTATATGACTATTCCTTAATGTGCATACCAAGATGGATGATATAACATTTTTTAATGTTAACTTCAATACCAGCCTGTCAAGTGATTTTGCAGTATGGTGTGGTTGTAGATATCTGGTGCAGGTGGTAATACTTTGGTGTCATTTGCAAACATCCTATCATATCTCTCAACCTTCTATCTCTAAAATGAGAAACACTACCTCTTATAATGTGGAACAAATGGGGAAAATGTGGAACACTTGCTAACAGCTTACTAACAGCTTTAACTAGGAAGCTCATAGGATGGTTAAATGTGTGATGTTTTACTTGCAAAAAGGTTCTTTTAATGAATTACTATGATTCAGTTCTGCTTACCATGGATATCAATTACAAAAGCCCCTAACAATGAATGTGCAACAGACCCTTCCAATGTGGAACTTTAAGGAACATGGACTTTTAAAGACCCCAAATAAGGAACTAAGGAACATGGACTTTTAAAGACCCCAAATGAGGAACGTTCCTCCTAATGAGGTACACTTGAAAAGTACCTTTCCTACAAATTAGTAGTCATAAAACAGGCAATAACAATGTGAACAAGTTGAATAAAATGCCCCTTAGATAGACCATCACTGTACACAACAAATGATGTTTTTTGGGAAACAAAACCTGCCTTCCATTTTAAACATAAATGAGTGATTATTGAGCCAGTTTTTAAACTGTTTACAGATGTAAGGGTTGATGTCATAAGCCCTGAGATGATAAATAATGACAACCTTTGGGATGCTATCGAAACCTTTAGATAAATCTAAATAAATATCATTCACTGGTAGGTATGATTCAACTTTGTGGGTACAAAACTGAATATTGGATAGACAAGACTGAACGGCAATAAAACCATGTTGATTAAAATCTGGCAATTCCAGCAAGTTTGCCATGAGTAACTTCAGGAATATCTCTTCAAATACCTTATCCAAAATACAAGTCAGGCTAATGGGTCAATAGCAATCAGGGTCATTTGTATTACCACCTCTAAATACTGGAATTACAGTAACTGTTTTCTAAAAGTTCCATTACAAAGCCTGATCCTAGCATATTATAGAACAACATATGCAAATCAGTTTATAGACTTTTATTGGCATTTTTAAGAATCCTACCAGGTATGCCATCAGGTTTTGGTGCATTTTAGCCTACATTCCTTCAAAGGCTGCATGAGCTAGTGACTTTGAAATGGTAAAGCAGATAGAAACAGGCAGATCCATTAAATACAGCTGAGGATAGCCTACAGACAAGGAAAATGCCTCAAATACTTCACTAAAAAGTCCAGCAAAATCTGAATTATTTGTTAATTTCAATCCTATGTACGCCACTTGTTGATTAGGTGTACCTGAACTGATCCCAGAAGGTTTAAAATAATTTTGAAAAGGCTGTTTTATTTAAAAAGAACTTGACAGATGCCCTTGATTTAATATGATTTTCTTAAGGTTTCTTACAAGTTCAACAACAGACAAAGCTTTAGTTGCAATGTTCAGCTTTATTTTTAGTCCTGTAGTTTCTCTTCTTCTATCTATTTCCCACTTATGCACCATGTGGTACATTGAGCTACAACACCTTTCAATGCTCATTGTTTCTGTAGCAGTTACAGGTTTTATGGGCTCACAAGGCCCAACCCTCCTTAGAGGATAGCCCTGTAATTTGCTGTAATGTATATAGTTTCACAGACAATGCGTCTTCTCACACTTTTTGGCTTTAAAGGATTTCATCAAAGTGATTTATTCCTAAAATAATGTTTTATACTGACTACTGGCACAATATCCTCCACTAATAATTAAATTAAGTTATTAACCCTGTCCACAAATATTCATAAGAATCAATGGTTGTATCTTAAGAGATGTTGTCAATAGGTCCTGATATTAGATTACATTTTACCCTATAAAACATTTGACTTCCTTCTCAGTAATGCATACCGTGTTGATAAATGAAAAGATAGTATCTATATCCAGGGTTTTTATCCTTGAAGTTGCATCCAGGTAAGGAAACATTGCTAAATAACAGTGACACTAACTCGGGAAAGAGAGATAAAGCTATGATACGCAAGAACTGAATAAGACTTCCTTCACACAGTGCATTATTAAACAAGAAGTACATCTTTTTATGGTCTGTATACATGTTCACCAACATATATGTATACTGTTATCATGGGTAGTTTGTAGGGAAAACCAAATGATACTTACTTATTTTATTTAATTTATTTTACATTTGTTAACCAGTGGTGTCTGACTGAGCCGAAAAGGCCCTTTTTCAGCAGATGCCTGGGGAGAAAAGCTCCACATAGAAAAATTACAGATACATTTTGTTATTTAGACATGGTCAGTATCCACACAAATTACAATAGACATGTTTTTACAGTGGTATGCAGCACATCAGCAGTTATAGTGGAGAGAACAAACAAGAAAATATTAATTAAAAAATAAAGATAATTAATAGATTTGTGGTGCACAGCTTTAATTTGGAACATAGGTAGAATACATACATAGTACACAGGTACAGTACATTATATTGTACATTAGCCAGTGTTTGTGAGTAAGAGTGAAAACTATTATCAAGTACTCTAGGTTTAGTATGTGCACCTTATCCTTATTATATAATTTGTTCACAAAAAGGATATGTAAGCAGCCCAGAATGTAACCCCCCAAAAAGGCACACCTGTTGCTTGAAACCTTAGAAAAAAAATTCAAAATTCCATTTTTTTCAGATTTGAAGTGGCAAATAAAAAATAAGTTTTTGCCTGTAAAAACATCCAATCCTTCCTTATTAATACACACAAGGCATTTTAGAGTATTTTATTTTGCAAAAAAAAAATGTTTCTTAAAAAATGCAAAAGAGAAATTGTATTCTGTTAAGTATTTGTGATATGGCAGTGGTGGGCAAGTTTTATATAGTCCTTAACGTGAGATAACAAAGTCTTCTTACTGACCCACAGTGGAAAGCAATGAGAGAGGGTGGGGTAGTAAGGTTCGTGATCATATTCTGAATGTTTACAACCTTAGAACAAACACTGCTTTCTAGTAAAAAATCGGATAATGAAAGTTATAAGTACAAAACTTGGCTGAAGTGGACATATGAGACTGGCTTCACATTAATCCAAAAAAAGAAATGACATAGTCTTTCTCTCTAAGAACTAATTAATAAATGCATCACTTAATAATTCTTAAATGGGGTAATAATCTTACAACTTCACTGAAATGGCAAAAACATTTACCAGTTGCCTAAGCTGAAATTCACTCCCAGCTTGAAAAAATATTGTGCACCTTAGTGAAGGAAAAATTAAAATCATTAAAAAGTGGAATGAATGCATGTTACATGGAAACAGGACAGACCAGAGGATCTATACTGTTTACTTCCAAACAGAAAAAAATATTTCCATAATGTTCTACTCAGATACAATATATGCACTGTGGAAGGAATTCCTTACAACTGCATGACAAACTCCTAACAAGTACATATATGAGAATATGTTACATTCCTTCTGACATTTAACTCCTTTTCAACAGCTGAGAAGCACAGCTATAAAATGTTACAGCCATACAAAGAATCAGGGAGAGCATGTCATAATACTATAACATCAACCCAAGTGGTTAAAATACAGCCAATTTAGAATAAAAGAAATTTCTGGAAGACTGAGAGACTAGTAATGAAGTGACATTATTCTTGGCCTGTATTTGCTTGCTCTTCAGTGATGGAAATATTACTTTCAGAAGGCGAAAAGAGACAGCTCTGCTGAAAACTCGTGCATATCAGTGAGAATCTGAGACAGCTGAGGAGCGTAGAGTGAAGGTCCAACCCCTTTCCATGTCACTACGAGATGGATGAGGCATAGCAGTAAGTGCACTGCTGTCTGACACAGGGCTGGCACTGTGAAAAGATACACACTAGCTTGCTCCTCAGGAATACGCTTTTCATTTCCACATGCCTCTTTATACAGCTGCCCTCTGGGATACCCACAGTGCCTTAGCAGGTCTGCGAGCACATGAAGATGAGACAACAGGGAAAAGAAGGGTCTTCCATCACCTTCTGAATAGCGTGCTCATTCTTTCAGAGTGCAACTCCCTGTGGAGAGACAATACTCTTCCAGGGAAGGAATTCATCAGGGCCCAGGAAGTGAACAAAGGTTTAAAATGCTAAGAATTCAGAAACAGCAGTAGCAGCTTCCAGGCCTGCCTGCCTTTTACCTCCTTTATATGCTTCATTTAGCCTTACATGTCTTTCATGTCTCCCTTTTTCTGTGAGCTTCCTTGGCAGGGACAGCTGTTTAGGCAGTAACCTGTTTTGTTTGTTGTTGTTCTAAGTGCACAGAACTCATCCACCTCAGAAAGTAGCAAGCAAATATGCGCTTTGATATACTCAGCACTGCTTTGCTTCTATCATTTAAAAGTATACCTGTGAGATTCCTATGTTGAATCTTTTCCCAACATCATATCTGTAAATGCCTTAGCTAAGAATGCATGCACTTATTAAGTTTTAACTTTAAAAAATACATTCATCTAGTAGCTGTATAGCCAGTGAAGAAATCCAAAAAGTTGTAGTAGTAATCAGTCCGAACAGACCTCCTTCATCTGAGGTTCTTAATTTATAAAATCTGAAATTATATTCTATCTACAATGCTTACTTGTTTCCCTGGTACCTGTTTTGCAAATGGAGGTGATGAGTATTTTATATGAAAGCAGGCAATCTGTCATATGTATACTTTTTACCTGTTTTAAAGCATATCTGTCTGTGTTTCAGAGGTATTACTTTTTTTAAAATTTTATTTATGAATTAAAGTCGTACTAATGTACAGTATACCAAGCATTTGGAATAACTATCGAACACCTACAAGTTGTGACATACATATTACCGTTAACATAAATGTGTAGTTTTTAATTAGTTTCATTATCAAGCAAAATAACTATGCAAATAAAATAAAATGATGACCAAATAAATAAATAAATGCTTGCAGCTTGCTCCATGTTCCCCTACTGGACCTACTTAACTAGCTTGTGCAGCTCCTACAGGCAGCTTTCTTCGTAGCAGTGCTTGCTCTGTGTAAAAATCCACAATATGAAAAAAATAACAATAAAGAATAGGTTGATTCTCACCTGCGGAAAGAAAACAAAAGACTAGAGGCACTTTCTAAAGTATCCTGAATTAGGACAGCCTCTCCATAAAATGCAGCATTAATATAAAACCTTTTATCACACAGTGCATTTGTCCAATAGCCTTTCCAGTCTACTCACAGAAAGGTTGTGGTGCACATAAGGATGCATTAATTTGGGTAGAGTAGCTGTTCAGGCTCACTCCCAAGAGAAAGTACCCACAAAATTGCCATGACACCTATTTTAGCCATTAACATGCATCAGCCCTGCTTTAGCATAAGCAAAGTTAATTTTCTCATGATAAAAAGTCTTTTATTTTTCCTGTTGCTTTTCCCCATCTTATGGTATATATTTAGAGGTGCCCCTGGATGTATTTCGCTTGCCTTACTCTTTGTACCTACTGTTAATGATCGTACTAAACTCTCTCTCTTTCCCATTTACACACCACGTGGTACATCGTGCAATGAGCACCTTTCAGCACTTGTGTTTCTGTAGCAGTAATGCATTTTATGGGCTCAGGTTGCTACCCCAAGGCCCAACCCTCCTCAGAGGGTGCACTGTGCACATCTGCATGCACACACTCACACCTAGGGCAAATTCAGGGTGTCCAATCTACCTACTGCATGTCTTTGGAATGTGGGAGGAAACTGGACCACTCAGAGGAAACCCATGGGAATGTGGGGAGGACATGCAAACTCCACACATAAGGCAACCCAGCCGAAAATTGAACCAGAGAACCTCTCGTTGTGAGGAGACAATGCTAACTGATACACCACTGTGCTGCCCAATCATACTAAGCAGTTCTGAAGATATCACTCCATCCCTCCTGTTCTGCCTGGCAGACAGGTTTATGTAGTGTTGGCAATCCATAAAGCAGGATGGATTTGTTGCTAATCATTTCTGTAGCATACATTCGTACCTGGTCAGTGGACTCTCGTGTCCTTTATAACGTTGCCTTCCACAAGACAACACAATACTCCTTGTCCTGGCAGACAATTTATCTTCAGAGGGGTGCATACCTCTCAGCTGTACAGATTTGTGCAAAATGTCCAGACTTTTGCCTCATATTTTTGGTCTGTTCATCATAAAATATGTAGTTTTCTGGCACATCACTGAGGATTGAATACTGACACACATTTGAGTTTCAGACTTCATATCCTTCAGAAAAATGCATGCTAATACAAATCCTGTCATTTAGCAGCTTTCTAGGTTTATAAGAGCAATGTTTCAAATTTGTCCCTTTTTTGGGCATTTGCCTCCCCATTATTTTAGGCTTTGTCCAGATTTATTGTCCTAAATGGTTGAGAGGTATGGAGGGGCGATATCTCCATGTGTAAGGGGACCACTAATCCGTAGAGCCGTAGAATCATCAGGAGAGGACAGATTAGTGATCTGTAGCAGAACAGCATCTCTTTAGATGTGAACAAATGGGTAATTTGTAAAAGTTACACTGTCTAAGTGAGACAATCTAGTGTTCTGTACAAGGGTTGCCTTAGTAGGTGTGGGCAGCATTGTGGTCTAAAAAAGGTGTTAAGTCCATAAATGTGAGCAATATGAGCCAAAGAGTTAGGATTCATGAGATGTAGAAAGGCACTACTTCCAGGTAAGTGCAGGTAAGTAAGCTATACAGACATAATTTCTCCTTTGGATGTCCATTAGTGATACAGAGAGGGTTAGCATTATCAGTTGCAGATAAATTTGTTTTGGTTAAGCTATTATATCTTCAACTAGTTAATGGAACGTGTGTGTCTCCATGTAGGAGCATATGCATGCATGTGTGTGTGTGTGTGTGTGTGTGTGTGTGTGTGTGTGTGTGTGTGTGTGTGTGTGTGTGTGTGTGTGTGGGTGAGATCCCCTAATTCCCTTCACCCTGTTATAAAATAATATTACAGTTTTGGACATTACTGCAAGCCCCCCCACACACATAAAACAACTTTGTATAGCAGTACTATTGCCCCAGATGAGGGTGGATTATTGATTTGTTGAGCAGTAATGCCTCTAGTGTTCAGAATACACACATGCACGTACACATGTATACACACAAAGTTAAGTGCACATGGCATGCATGTGCACACCTGCAAGCAATGGAGTAGGGCTGACCTTAGTTGAAAGGTCACCCTAGGAGAAGGTGTCTATAGTGCACCCCCTCCACACACACATGCAGGAGCATCATGACTTTCACCCGTCCTGGCGTCTCCACACCATCCAGATTCCTTTTTCCTTTTTTTTGTCTTCTTTTGCTTCTCTCTTAATCTTCAGCTTTTTTTCCATCTTTTCATCAAATCCTTACTAGCCAAAACTGTACTGTAATAACTATGGAGGAAATAATAGAATTAAACTGGGGGCCTGGAGACTGTTAGGCTTCTAAACCCTGTGTTTCTACATGCCAAGGAGGACTTTGAGATTTATTAGCAATCATATCACCCAGTAAGGCCTGTACAAAAACTCTTGATTAAGGACAGAAGGATTAAGGACAGTCTTCCTCTTCAACTTGATTTGCATTCTTTCAACACCCTAACTTGGCAAGACTGCACTGTAATAATTATGGAGTAAACAACTGAATTAAGCCTGGAATCTGGAGGCTACAATTGCTCCAGAAGCCATTGAGCTATAGAAGCAGTTTGTTGTATTTCAGAGCATTTTTTCCATCCTTTTGATCATCCAAAGATGTTCAGAACAAAAATCATAAATAAGGGAAAAAAAACAGTCTTCCTATTTTTTCTTTCAAGGAAGAATTAAGTTGTGTCCAATGCTTAATGTTTAAAACTGACAAAATAGTAGTTAACAATAAAGTGAGAAGACAAATGCTTGAGAGAACATATAAATCATATTTGGGAATAGAGCCTGCCTCCTTACCCCTCCAGAACCAGAAAAGATAATATATTATCCCTCTGGTGTTAGATTGGGATGAAAGTGAAAGCAAACATGGCCACAATCATATAGTTCAAATGGCTGCTGTCATACATACAGACAGCATGCCTAATCCCCCACCCCATCATCGTCTGTGTATCCTTATGGTGTTAGACTGGGAAAAACCTAAAAGAAATCCATTAGTTTGCAGTCCTGACTCCCGATAAACCTCCAGCTTCCATGACAAACAATTGTCTCTGTCTTTACGGATACAGATACCCCTTTTTAACATCATCACCACAGGTGCTTTCATTTAATTTTTTTGCTATGTACTCTGTTTTACTATAATGACTGTTGCATGTATGCTGTCTCAAAATGTATCATATGCTTTAAGTCAGATATGTTGTATTATGAACAGTCATTCAATAATACTTAACTTAGAATTGTTATGCTTCTGACAATATGCTATAGTTCTGTCTGTTAACTTGCACTGGAAAAATCTGTGTCCCTTTATGTATATGTTCAAGGAGGATACCTTAACAATGTGCAGCATTTATTTCATACGTGAGTTGATGGTGGGTGATTGGTCAAGTCTTTATCCCCATTCTTGTCTGTAATAAAATTTGGGCAGCAACAAAGAAGAGGAGATAATAGCTACAAGTGATACAAACGAGATCTGTTTATAGGACTGCTGGCTACAATGTTAGTTAAAGAGTGATTATCCCTGCAATCCAGGAGATACAAGTACAGGCACTGTTCTACAATGCTGCTGAGATGTTCTGCTAACCTTATGAAGATTACCTCTAGACACCTCCCATTATGGGAGGTATAGAAGGTACTGTTCATTGGGAGAAAGTCTCATGATGCAGGCTATATTGAAGGATTATATCCTTCAGTTTGTCTAGGAATGTCTGGGCATCTCACAGTATGAGATATAAGCTGTTCTGCAAATGGTAAATAGACTGGATTTCTCCTATCACCAGAATGACTTGTTTATAAAATAGACATATAAATGGTGTCCAGAGACTGGCAACATGAAATTAAACCGGATTTACATAACAGTATAGAGTTTAATTGTAATTATTAAGGAAACAATCACTTGGATGGTTACACAAAAAGTCCCTAAGTTTCTTCCAATACTTAGACACCACTGTCTCACATATTTAATGCAGCTTAGTTGTCACATAAAGTGAACTCAGACACATTTAGAAACTACAGTCGATATTTGCTTAATTGTTTATTTGATGATGTCAAATTTGTTTCAGAAGACTATAATGACAGGATGTTCTCTGGTTTTATGAGGTGAAGACAAGGAACCAGGTGTCTAGCTTTCTTTGAATAAGTTTATAAGACTGTTGTGTGACAAACTGTTATTCAAAGAATGAAAAGTAACACCTGCGGTACCAGATGTGTGACCAACAGACAAAATGGCTGCATTTGGACATTGTCAAAAACAGAACTATGAAACTTGACTTCTGAGTCAATGTATGTCAACAACAGAACTATGAAACTGTCTTCTGAGTCAATGTACACTGCAATTTTCCATGGGCATAATTTATTTATTTATTGACATTTGATTACCAGGAAAAGTCCAACTGAGTAAGAACCCATTTTCAGCAGAGACCCTGAGAGAAAAGCTCCAGACTATTACAAAACAGTTTAAGAACAATAATTTTACAGTCTTTAAAAAAATACAAATACCAACTACAGTTTAAATAATTATATCAAATTAAAGATTAAAAACATTGCTATAGTTACAATTATATAACAATGATTCAACAGAGAAATTTTAGCCAGTTTATAGAGAAATTAAAGGTAAGTTAGTATAATGCAAACAGGGATTGCAATATGAAGTGAGAGAAAAGCAGGCTGATGGTAATCTTAGAGAGAAAGCCAGAGAAGAGAAATTGATAGAAGTAAGGAAGTGAGTGAAGAAGGGAGAGTAAACAGATGAAAGGTGTGAAAGGGTATATGTTCATATTTAGGGATATAGTTTATCCCTAAATAATAACATAAGAGTTGATAAAGTAAGGGGGGTGCCTATAGTTTTAAACTCTTAGCAACTCACTTTAGCAATGTGACAAGTTGCTGCTTTTTAGTGTAAAATTATATTTCGCAGTGATGCCTTTAGTTTCTAGCAGTGACAATTGTGATGAGGATTCAAAGCATGCATATCTTTGTCACCTTTCACCATGTTTATTGCTCATACATGGCTCCTTTGATAATACAGCTGATATAAAAGGAGTATGTCATAGCTTGCCTTTTACTTTGCAGTGAATATGATGTAAAGCATGACATGGCAGAAAAAAATTTGAATGGAGGGGATCAGATGTGTTTTAAATGCTTGTGAGCTGGTAAAGAAGGAGAACGATCATGCCTCGCGCCATCTATTATATGGGAGGAACGATCACGCCTCGCGCCATCTATTATATGGGAGGAACGATCACGCCTCGCGCCATCTATTATATGGGAGGAACGATCACGCCTCGCGCCATCTATTATATGGGAGGAACGATCACGCCTCGCGCCATCTATTACATTGGAGGACAACGTCTCACAGAAGCCGTATCGACCATAAGCTGAGGTTCTAAAGATCATTTCCTAACCCTCAAAGACCTCCAAAACACAACACAGGCACACAGCATGCTCAGCAAGCTAAGCCTAACTCCACACATAGCACAAAGAGTCTCAGAGTCATGGCTGCTGATTCCGTAAGATAGGCATCAGCCGAACCAAACATTCTTGTTGTAGGTGACTTCATTGTAAGACACACGGATGTGCCTCTTACCTGGCCGAGGATGGAAAGAGTGACAGTTAGTTGTTTGTCTGGTGCCAGGATCAGTCAGATCACATGTGCTCTGAAGTCGTTGAATAACAAGTAGCAGTATGACTCTGACATAGCTTAATGACCTGAGGCATACCTGCATGGACTATGTGAAGAGAGATATGATGGAGCTCTCAGACTATGTGTCCAAGGAAGGTATGAGCCTAGCACTGAGCATCGTTCTACCTTCTCCAATGATGATGCTGCAATATAAGCAAAAAATTAATTGACTTCAGTAATTGGTTTAGTTTTTTATGTCATTCAGAGGGGGTCCAATATTTCTCAGCCTGAGGGGATATGACTGACAGACCATGCCACTTTGCCAGAAATGTCCTGCATCTGTCCCCCCTAGGGTTTCAGCTATTGGCAAATACATTGTCCACTCCATAGTGACTTTTTTAGGCAATAACAACCTGAGGAACCTTCCCACATAATGAAATAATCTAAGGAAACTATGAAGGTGCTACTGATTAGTGTTACAAGCCGGAACCAGAAATTCCAACCCCTACAAGCCCTTCTCTCCCTGGAGGATGTAAGTGTCTGTGTAGTGACTGAGACATGATTTAAACCAGCAGGGGGAGCTCAGAGTGTACATGACTAAACACCTTCCACACGTTTAGACCAGCTGCTGCGCAGGAGGGGAAACCAGCTGGAAACAGTCTACAGCCAGGAGAAACGCCCATCAAGGCTGGTTATGCAGTATCATGCACTACAGCTTCTTCATGTCCAAATAACCACCAGAGAGATCCGGTCCTATATAATATCAAGTTACAGAACTCCATCTATGACACAAGAAAGCCACAATGCATATCAACAGGAACTATAATCACTCAGTATTAAACTCAATACCATTTTCCTAAGTGATCTAAACTATCTAACAACAGATTGGGAAACCTACACCACCACTAGTGCGCAAGCACAGAGATTCCATAGCATCTTGGATCTTGTCCTTACTAATATGGGAGCATCTTGCACTGTCCTTTGCATATCCTCACTTGTTAGGTCTGACCATAAAGCAACCTCCTTCAAAATAAAACTGAAACCACCCAAGGTACCTTTAGAAATTTCTTTAAATCAAACTATCTACTCCAAAGTGATGCACTTGCAAGCTTCAAATCCATATTAACCCACTTATCTCCACTGAATACTCAGAAATGTACACCACCACACTATACTAGCATGTAAACAGCTGCAAAGATGCAGTTATACCCCATAGGAAAAACTGCAGAGCAAACCCCAGAAACAAACCCAAGTGGCAGAACCATAATATCAACAAGTTTTATAATGAAAGGAAAACAATTTTAGCCAAACGTTAAGAAGAGTAATTCCCAGAATGTTAGAGGCCTTGTCAGTGAAATAAACAAAGAACCCATGAGCTTAATAAAAACCACCAAAGGCGAGTTTGAGGCTAAAATAGCTACACAAGCCAAAGACAATCACAAAGCATTTTTCAGTTATGTTTGTAATCTGAAAACCACAATGCAGCAATACACTGAGCTGATTGTGAGCGTTTCCTACACTGAGGTTGAAGATATAGTAAACATACTGGCAATAAATTTAACTCTAATTTTACCCCATTCTCTCCCCTCCGTCTCTCAAGATATACCTAAAACTGACTCACGTCCAGCTATCACAGAATACCAACCAGCAATCAAAAGCTAAAAATACTGCATTAACGGGTCCTGACAATATCCCTGGATGCATCTTAAACAGCATGAAGCAAAATATAGCCACACCCCCTAACAACACTATTCAGTCTCAGCCACACCCCCTAACAACACTATTTAGTCTCATCCACCATACAGGTTTTCTACATCTCCACCTCTCTCAGTTCAATGCCACATTCTTGCCTTCTTCGTCAATCATGCCTGACTGTTGCAGATCTTTCACCCAGTTCATCCACCTGTTTGCTGGACGTCCTCATTTCCTTACCTTCTTCCTGTCTTTTCCAAATCTTCTTCACCAGATTGTCTTCTGCTTTTCTACACACGTGCTCAAACCACCATAATCTGTTCTCTTTGATATTTTCTGCAATTGGAGCTACTTTGGCTTCTGCTCTTATGTCCTCTTTTCTTCATCTGTCCCACAGTGAGCATCCTACAACCCTTGTCAGCCACTTCATTTCCATCACGTCTAACTTCCTCATCTGCTCTGCTCTTACTTCCCAGGTTTCTGTACCATACAGTAGTACTCATCACACAACTGTCTTGTACACCTTACTTTTCAGCTTCTTTGGCATTCTTCTGTCATAGACTACACCTGACATGATGTGCCATTTGGCTGCAGCCCCTCTGATTTTAGCTTTGATTTTTTCATTCACACTTCCCATCTCCTCAGCCACCCCTCCCAGATACTTGAAGCTCTTTACCTGTTCCACTATCTTCCCTCAATTCTCAGCTTTGTCCGATTTCCCCAATTTGCTGCCATTACCACCATTTTATCTGTGCTTAGTTTCATCCCATGTGCCTTTTTTGCATTCCATTCTCCTATCCTTTGCTGAAGTTCTTACTCAGAGTCTGCCTGTAATGCGGGTCTGTATTAGATCACTGAACGCTTAGGTAAGCAAATGGTGATTAATCGACCCCATATAAGCAAAAGCTTACAAAACCGAACTATCAGAACAGCAATTTTTTTTCCAAGGGAAAAAAATTGCTGTTCCAACAAAAAAAAAAGAAAGCAGATTAAAACATGAGATTAAGTGGGGGGCTTCACCCCCCACAACCCCCAGCGTAGCAGGCTGTGCCCCCTACACCCCCCTACTTAAATATACCAACTCCAAGACTGTACTACAATGCCAAAAATGGCAAATTACTGAAGCGGCCAAGCAAATTCTTTTCCAGGGAAAGAATTCTCTTACATGCCGCTTCGATATTTTACAGTTTCGGTTTTGTCAGTTCAACCAAGATGCATTCAAAAATATGCATCTTCAGCCTTCTGATAGGAACCCTGTAATGCCACATCATCTGCATACGGCAGCTTTGTTGATCTGTCCCCTCCAACCTGTTTGCTAATGTAGTCCATCACCAGTAAGAACAGCAGTGGTTTCAGAGCTAAACTGGGAACTCCTCTGTGAGGCTGAACACTGTTCATACTTGAGTCACTGGGTCCTTGTACATAGCCTGCACTAATTTTACCAATCGGACTCTTTCCTCATCTCTAGTTTCTTCTCAGCTATCTGTCAAACTGCAAACATCAGGTCCGTTCTGCTGAATCCTGATCTGAATCTGAACTGCTCATCTCCAATCTTACATTCTGCTACTCTGCATATCCGTTTATCAATCACCTTCTCGAGAACTTTCATGCAATGTGACAGAAGTTTGATGCCTCTGTACTGCAGGTGTGGATGCCCCCTTGTTCTTGTTCACTGGCATGGGTATGCTCATTCTCCAGTCATCTGGGGTACACCTTTCTCTCCACACTGCTAGTAGTTCCCTCAGGAGCCATTTCTCCCCTATCTCACCCAGCATCTTTATCACATCTGCGGTGACCTCGCCTGAGCCTGCTGCTTTCTCTGACTTCATTTTCCTTAGTGCTGTTCTTACTTCTTCTAGGGTGGGTTCCTCCTTTTCTATCATCATAGGCTGTTCCTGGGGCAGCACAACTTTTGTGGGGTTTCCTTCATTCAGAAGCTGCTGGAAATACTCCTTCTATCTGTCTTTGATGTCCTGTGGATTGGTGAACAGGTTGTTGCTGGCATCCCTTATGAAGGATGTTTGGCTGTCTTCTTTATCTTTCTACCTTTGCCTTGCAACCTGGTACAGTTTCTTTGTGCCACCTACTGAGTCACTTTTCAGAAGCTGGCAGAGTGCCTACGATGGCCTATTATTTGTTATCGCAACTCCTTTCTTAGCTTCCTTGTTAGCAACCATGATTCCTTCCTATTCTGGTCCATCTTTTCTATCACCCTCTTTTTCCTGCACTCCTTCTTTCTTTTGATGATATCCTGGGCTTCTGCCTTCCACCACCAGCTTTCCTTATGTACATTATCTCCATATCTGGCTTGACCACATATCTGTTCTGCAGTCCTCACACATGCTGGTTTGAGGCTCTGCCATTCTTCTTCAACTCCACCTTTTTCCTCCTTTTCTTGGGGTGCTACAGCCCTGTCTGATTCCTTGAACTGTTGTGCTTTCTCTTCAGTCAACTTCTAGATCTTCAGCCTGGTCTCTGTTGACCTTAGAGCCTTCTCTGACCACTGCTTGAAGCTGATTGTGGCAACCAGTGATTTATGTTGTAGGCCGACTGTTTCACCCCCAGTGACCTTTCCTTACTAGAAGGAAGTCTACCTGAGTTACATGTTGGCCACTGTTGTATGTGATCTTGTGACTGTCTGTCATTCTGAACTATATGTTGGCTACTATCAAGTCATTTACCAGATAGAAGTCTAGAATGTCTAGAATGGCCTCTGCTTCTTTATTCCTGTTGCCCCATCCATGTGGACCCGGGCAGTCCTTATATCCTGTTCTGTATGTTCCAATATGTGCATTCAAGCCACCCATTATCAACACCAATTCATGTTGTCCTGTTTTATCTAGTAGGTCCTGCAACTGCTGTCTGAATGCACTCTTTTCCTCACTATCACAACCCTGCTGTGGGGCATAGGCTGAGATTATGAATACTGCCCTATCATTACACTGGACTTTGACTGCCATGAGTCTGTCACTAATTCTGATGATACCCCTTACTGCCTCCTGAAGCCTGTCTCTCTCACCACAATTCCCACACCATTTCTAGCCTGTCCCCTTCTGAGTAGTAGACTCTGGATCCCAAGCCAAGTGGCTTCACTGCACTGCCCTTCTATCTTGTCTCTTGGATACATAGAATGTCCAGCCTCCTCTGTATCATCATGTCATCCACTTCCAAGCTGTGTGCTGTCAGTGAACCTACATTAAGCATAGAAATTCTCAGTTCATGTTTCGCAGGTTGGTTGGTTTTATGTCCATCATTTGCTCAACAGAGTGATCCCAGGTAACCCAGGCTGGGCAACTAGACACCTGCCGGCCAGTAGCTTATTGACCCAGAGCTGCTGGGCTTTATGGCAGGCACACACTAGCCAATAGGGGCAACATACACTTCTCCCACCATTAGCATGTGTCTCTAGCATAAGTCGGGTCCTCAACCCAATTATCACCAGTAACTACCCATGCCTATTTTGGCGACATTAGTCCATATGACTGAATCACCTAGAGCCATATTTTACACTATTGAGTGGCTTGCCCTGCCACACCTGCAGTCTGTGATCCATGTTCTCCCATCTTGAGGATACTACGCATCACAGTAGATATGCAAAGCAGTTGGTCTGTACAACTCTTCCCCCTATAGGACACCAAGAAGAGTCTGTGCTACTGCCCACAGCTCCATTTATGGGTGAGTTTGAGATGGAAACACTCAGCATGTTTTTCAGAAGTGGGAGGAACCCCGCTAAGACAAAAGGTGACAACTACCCCTCCATAAACTGGGAGACTTATACGACCCGTAATTCACTTGCTCAGATGTTCTTCGACTTTGCCAGTGCAAACACCATGGATCAGCTAGTTAGCTCACCAGCTACAGGTACAAACATCCTCAACCTGGATACTCATGAACATGGGGGGGGGGGTGCTGCTCCCTCCCATGCATTAACTCCTCCCTGCTAAGATCTGACTGCAAAATGATCTCCTTTAGTATTAAAGCTAACCTAAAACCCCCATCAAACTCCAAACCTCAAACACAAAAAATTCCCACAAGATGAGGCGGCAAAGACAACCACCAAACTAAAAAATCCACTGGACAGGTAGAACAGGAAACACAAGGTAAATCAAACCACAGTTCTTTACTGAATAAAACAATTTTATTGTCACTTTTGTCCCCAAAGACTTCTCCAAACCTGTTAAGAATTTTGCTAAGGCCAGTTACCTCAAATTAGGTGGCACCTTATTAAACTTCCAGGCCCCTCTGAATCCAGATGACACTGAGGCCTTCTCTCAGCTGGACACAAAAGCACTGTATGACCACATTCATAGCTGCATGGAAGAGACAGTACCTGCCTGAGTCAAACCTATGATTACTGGCAAAAATAAACCACCCTGCTGGACCCATAGCATAAATAGGCTATTCAAGAAGAGGAAAAAGATCCTCTCAAAGTCAAGAAGGAACAGACAAAAAGACACCCACCAGTCTAAAGAAATAATATTAGAGAGCCGCTCAAATCTTCCAAAACAAACTATGAGAGAAAGATAGCCTCCCAGGTGAAAGATAACAATAAGGCTTTTTTTAATTATGTTCGTAACCTCAGGAGAAACACTCAGCAATGTGCCAAGTTAGTCATGAATGGCAACAATTACACCCAGCCTGAAACTATATCAAACCTGCTGGCCAACAAGTTCAGTTGAGACTTCTCACCCTATCATCTCCGACCATATGCAACAAAATACCGGCAACCATCCCCCTACTGGTCATTACGAGGGAACAAGTCCTTACTGCACTTGCTAAAGCCAAAAACACAGCCTCCATGGGGCCTGACTACATTCCAGGATGCTTCTTAAACAGCTTCAAACAGAATCTATCAGAGCCACTAGAAACCATCTTTAACCACAGCATCTGGACAGGATTTGTCCTAGAGGAATGGAGGACTGCAACAGTCTTCCCTCTGCACAAGGGGTGGGGGGACTACAGACCCATAACCTGATCAATAATGTCATAGTAAATCTTCAAACACTGGACTGGACCAAATTTGGCTTTGTCAAAGGGAGGTCTTGCTTGCTCAATCTGATGGACTTCCTCGAGAAAGTCTCCAGGGCCATAGATGAAGATATAACTGTACACACCACTTATTGAGACCTGACCAAAGCTTTCAACACAATCCCCTACTCGGGAATCATAGATAAACTTAATTAATTAGGCATAAATCCCTACATCATCATGTGGATAGCAAACTGGCTCACTGACAGGACACATGTTGTCCAGAAAGCCAAATCCACTTCCAATAAGAAGCCTGTTACTACAGTGTCCCACAGGACTCAGCATTGGGAACCCCTCTGTTTAGTATATACTTCTCTGAAGTGAAGGCCAGTGTTGAGAACCTCTAGCTCAAGTTTGCCATTGACTGTAAGCTAGGAGCAATCATCGAATACTCAGACAATATTAGCATCCTACAAACAAGCCTAAAAATGACAAATGACTGGTGCCAAAACCATAGTCTAAGACTAAATACTAAAATATGTGTAATCATACCCTTCATTAAGTCAGATATCCCTTCAAATTATAATATTGATAGCACACCCCAAAAAGTAAACCAATGGTGAGGGAACTAGAAACACAGATAGATAGTAAGCTAAAGTTTGATCACGAGGTAGCTATGGTAGTGAGGAAATCCTTCTGTGTGTCTCAATTCATAAGTAAAGGCATGTCCTCAAGGTCAAAGGATGTCATAGTGCCACTGTACTCGGCCCTCATTGGGCCCATAACCGAGTACAGTACTCCCTTCTGCATGAACCTAACCACTTCACTTCCATCAGCTGGAGTGGCCCCAGAGGTTTTTCACTAAAAAATACAAAGCATAAGACACATGTCTTATGCAGACTGAGGCCTTATCTCTTTAGTTCGCCTCATATCATTTATTGAGGGGTGACTTGTGCTTAACCTACAAGGCATTCTCTGATCCAGCTTTGGTGAAAATGTTACATACTCGCAAAAAAATTATACAAGGGTCATACATTCCCTGGACCTGAACCTTACTTGTACATGCTGGAGAAACAGATCCATATCCCAAAGGCTACCTCATCTATGGAATAAACTTCCCATCTCTGTAAAACAAAGCCCTTCCCTCAGTTTCTTCAAAAAGAATATAGATGACTGGATGGGGAGCTGTAAATTCACTCTCAGGGTATGTTCTTTGTGGACAGAGGCAGTCTGTAAAATGAGTCAGGGCTCCAACATCCAAAGACCCACTACCCCAATACTCTCACATCCCATATCTGGAGAATTAAGATATGATACTGTCATATCCTGGGTGTTATTGGCTAGGCTTGTAAAGGCTCTTGTGCCATTAGCCTAGTAATCACCTATGAACCTATGAATGGAGAATAGCTACAGTCACTCCCCTGCATAATGAAGGACCTTCCACAGACTCAGGCAATTACAGACTCATTAGTCTGACCAGCCTCATATGCAAAGCCATGGAATGACTTATCATGGAATTAACCAGTCAGAACATATGAACCTTTAAATACTGGACCGGTATCAGTTTGGATTCATCAAAGGTAGGTCATGCTTACTCATCCTAGTGGATTTTGTGAAAAAGTTACTAAAATAATGGATGAAAGCAAAATAGTACACACCACATACCCCGACCTGGCAAAAGCTTTTGACACAATCCCCCACTCAGGCATATCAGAATAGCTAAATTAACTGGAAATAAACCCCCATGTCATTCACTGGATTTCCAAGTGGCTCACAGATAGAACAAAGGAAATCAAAATAGGGAAAGTTACCTCTGCAAAGAGATGGGTCACCAGTGGAGTCCCCCAGGACTGGGACCTCTCATGTTTGACATCTACTTTTCTGAAGTAAATGCTAAAGCCAAATAGCTCTGGCTGATTAAATTTGCAGACGACAATAAGCTAGGTACACTCATTAAATCCCCCTTTGACTTAGCCATCCTGCAGGAAGGTTTGTCCCAAATAAATAACTGGTGCCAAACGCATGGACTGAAACTAAATGCCAAAAAATGCATTACTGTATCCTTTGGGAAGTCATCTATCCCAGGGAACAACCACATTGACAATACGCCTCTAATAAGTGACCATAGTTGTTCCGGATTTGGAAACTATGTGGACAGCGACCTAACTTTTGACCAACATGTTCCATTATTATAACAAAGTCCTTCTATATTCCACAGCTTATAAACAAAGGGATTGTGTCTAGATCTAAGGATGTCATTGTCCCCATTTACTCAGCCCTCATTAGGCCAAGCATTGAATATAATGCCTCCTTTGGCATCTGTCCAGACACACGCAACAACTGCAATGTCCACAGAGATACCTTAATAAAAGAATACAATGCCTAAGCAACATGTCCTACATGGTCCAACTCAGAGTCCATTCACTACACTCGGTATCCTACAGACTGTTAAGAGGTGACCTGTGTCTGGCAGACAAGGCACCCTCGGATACAATACTGATGGATTTACTGCACGTCAGCAAGTCAAACAGCATCAGAAATATTCAGTCTATGGATCTAAACTACTTCTACAACATCAACAGAACTGTTTGAAGAGACAGGTATATCTTGCAGAGGATACCACTGCTCTGGAACAGACTTTCCATCCACATAAAGGAAAGTTTACCCCTGTTCGTATTCAGGCGCAACTGGATCTATGGATGGGAAACGGAAAATTTACCCCAGGACCACCCCCTGTAGTACTAACTGACAGAGACAGCTCCTAAATGCTTTATCCTATGCATGGGTCCCCCTCAAATTATCTATGGTACAATCCCAGTTATTCTCATTAGTGGTTATATATAATTATTGACCATGGGATCGATAAGGCCAGTCTCTAATGGACTAGGATAGGTTAATTTGAGCAGAAAAAGGGAAACTGTCTAGGCTTAAAATGGCCTGTAAGCAGTTAGCCTAGTACTTACCTATGAACCTATGAACTATAAGTGTGTATTAAAGCTGTCAGATACTGTATATGTGCACCCCTTAGCCTATATCAGACCTGCACAGAGGATTTGTAGGCTTATGGAAAATAAAAGCTGTCAGATACTGTATATGTGTACCCCTTAGCCTATATCAGACCTGCACAGAGGAGTTGTAGGCTTATGGAAAATAAAAGCTGTCAGATACTCTATATGTGTACCCCCTAGCCTATATCAGACCTGCACAGAGGAGTTGTAGGCTTATGGAAAATAAAATGTTACAACTGTCTCATGTACACAGACAACCCTCTCCTCCTCCCAACAAATTCCAACACATGTGAGAGATGCAACCATATAGCCAAACTGGAGGCTAAGCTCTCTCAACTCAGTACTGGCGTAACCAGTCAGGAGGAGAAGGAAACCACACTCACTACAATTCCAGTCTCACATAGACCTACCACGACAGCAAACCAAACACATAAACACACAAAAACATACTCGGAGGCTCTAAATAAAAATCTGCCTAAGCAGCAGAGACCACCAAAGCAGACACCCAAGCAACCGCTACCCCAAAACAAAACACGTGCAACACATAACTCACAAAGCCAGTGTGCCAAACAGTCACAGCCCTTAAGGCTAAACAACACACCTGATACACTTGTAATAGGTGACTCTATCGTCAAGCACACTGACGTCCGGATCACCAGGCTGAACAAGTAGAAGGTCACGGTGAGCTGCCTGTCGGGCGCTAGGATCTGCCACATAACACAAGCACTCAAGTCACTCCAAGGCAAGTACAAATATGACTCGGTCATTGTCCATGCTGGTGTGAATGACCTGGGACGTACCTCCCTGGACTACATGAAAAGAGACATAGAGGAGCTCTCTGAGCATGTAGACCAGGCCAGTATGACCCTGACCTTGAGTAGCATCTTACCCTCACCAAAAATGATGCCACAATATGAAGACAAGATGATCAGTTTCAACAATTGGCTTAAGTATTGGTGTCATTCAAAGGGGATCCAAAGCCTGTCAGCCTGGGATGACATGCTCGACAAGCCACGATGCTTCACTAGGGACAGCTTGCACCTGTCACCCCTGGACTTTTGGATATTGGCAAAGGCTCTTGCTTCCCCCATAGTGCCTTTTTTAGGCAAGGCTCAAAAGACAAACCCACCTCCATAGGTATCACAAAGGATAAGAAACTAAGAGTAATGCTACTCAATGCCAGAAGTCTAAACCTCAAGATGCATGCACTCGAAACTCTCCTTAGCATGGAGAACATTGATATCTGTGCAGTAACAGAAACCTGGTTCAAGGCTCCCGAGAGCACCCCAGCACTACCAGGTTATACCTCATACCATGCTTTTGGCCCCAAAACTTGGACCGAACCACAAAATGAGGGGGAGTATCAATATTCATCAAAGATACCCACACCTCCAGGTTGGTGGCACAGCATGAAGCATCAGAGACTATCCATGTGCAACTAACAGTGGGTAAAACTGCCTTCCAGTTTATAGCCTGCTACAGACCACCCTCCCAAACCCAGGAACCCCACTCGGCCTTCCTGAGAACACTGGAAAATATGAAGGTCTCTTCAAACACCATTATATTGGGCAACTTCAACTACCCAAACATAGACTGGGAGCATTACTCTAGCTCCAACACCCTAGCTCAAAGGTTCCTAGAATTTATAAACTCAAATGCTATAGAACAACCTGTTACCACTCCCACAAGAGAGGAAAACATACTGGACCTGATCATCACCAACATGGGGACTCTATGCTCCAGACCAGAAGTGTATCCTTCACTGGTAAGATCAGACCATAAACTAATCTCACTGGATATTCACATCCCGACCCCACCTCCTGCCCAGAAAACCACAGTGAAAAACTTCTCTAAAGCAAATTTCACACTCCTCAAAACCGAGGTGGAATCCTTCAAAGCCCCCGAGCCTGTGGAAAATACAGCCCAGACCACAGAATCCTTTATAAACGCATTCTATGAACACCTTCAGGAATACATGGATCATGCAATCCCAAATAAAACCAAGACCCAATCCTCCAAAGGCAGACGTCCTGTCTGGTGGACCCCAGCCATAAACAAACTATACAATAGAAGGAGTAAGCTACTACATGATAGAGCAAAATCCCAAAAAGGGAAGGCATCTCTGATCAGTATTAGCAAAAAACTATGGGCACTCATAAAATCGTCTAAGGCCAGCTTCAAGAGAAAAATTGCACAGGACACTAAGGATAATCACAAGGCTTTCTTTAGTTATGTTAGGAACCTGGGTGGGAATTCACAGATATGCTCAGAATTAGTCCAAAATGGCAAAAATACATCAAACCCACAGACATTGCCAACATCCTAGCTGACAGGTTCAGCGCAAACCCCTCCACCAAAAGGGCAAATATCTATCCAAGCAGAGTGCTGCCCCTGACATCTCAGATGCTCAGGTAAGAGCCGCCCTCTCCAAAGCAAAAAACACAGCATCAATGGGACCAGACAGTGTCCCGGGCTGCATCCTACATGAACTCCAAGAAGAGCTAAACCCAAACATAAAACTACTGTTCAATCTCAGCCTTACTACAGGATATGTACCCAAAGAGTGGCGTACAGCAACAGTGGTCCCTCTCCACAAAGGTGGTGCCTCAACGGATCCTGGAAACTATCGCCTCATAAGCCTGACTAGCTTGGTCTGCAAAGCTATGGAAAGGATCATCATGGACCTCATAAATAAAAATATTGGGGGCCTACAGACATTGGATCCTACGCAGTTCGGCTTTGTTAAGGGCAGATCCTGCCTCTTAAACCTGGTTGATTTCTTTGAAACAGTCACCAAGGCCATTGACAAGGGGAAGGTGGTCCACACAGCCTACCTGGACCTCGCAAAAGCCTTTGATACAATACCCGACTCGGGCATTATAGATAAGCTCACCAGCTTAAATATAAACCCCTATGTCACTAGATGGGTTGCAAACTGGCTCAAGGACAGAACCCACATGGTTAGAATTGCTGGAGCCATGTCAGACTCCAAACCCGTTACAAGTGGTGTCCCACAAGGCTCAGTCCTTTGACCTCTCTTGTTCAGTATATATTTCTCGGAGGTACAGGCCAACACGGAAGGACTGTGGCTGACCAAGTTTGCAGATGACTGCAAACTGGGCACCATAATCGACTCTCCAGCCGACACAAGCATCCTCCAAAAGGGCCTCATAAAAACAGACAACTGGTGCCAGAGCCATGGCCTCAAGCTAAATGCCAAAAAGTGTATAGTCATCCCCTTTGGCAAAAACAAAGTGTCCACAAATTACCACATAGGTGGTAATCCATTAAGTACAGAAGAAGTAATTAGGGACCTGGGGACCCAAGTTGATAGCAATCTCTCATTGACAACCACGTGGCCAAAGTGGTTAAAAAAACATTTTATATAGCCCACCTAATCATGAAAGGATTCACATCTAGATCAAGGAAGGTCATTGTGCCTCTTTACTCATCCCTCATCAGGCCCATAATTGAGTACAATGCCCCTTTTGGGATGTACCTTACCAGACACCTGCAGCAACTGGAAAGACCCCAAAAGTATCTCACCAAGAGGATCAAAGGGCTCAAACAGATGCCATATGCTGCCCGGTTAAAGAAACTCCAGCTCTACTCAGTGGCATACCGCCTGCTCAGAGGCGATCTGTGCCTGACGTATAAAGCCATGTCCAACCCGGAATTAATGGACATGCTGCACCTCAGAAAATCCAAATCCCATCGAGCTACGTGCTCGAGAGGCTTGAACCTCAGCACTGAAATAAATAAGACATGCTGGAGGGACAGATTCATAACCCAGAGGCTCCCTTCACTCTGGAATAAAATCCCAGTCCAGGTTAGGCAGAGTCCCTCACTGACTCTTCAAGAGGAATCTTGATGAGTGGATGGGAGATCATAGGTTTACCCCAGGTATCACTTCTGTGTCACTGTTAGACAGAGGCACAGTATACTAACCTCGAAAAAGGGCATAGCAAAATTCATTTAAAATGGGTGGCGAAAGCCAAACACACTCTGGCTAGGCTTATAAATGCCCTAGGGCAGATAGCCTAGTGTGAACCTATGAACTTATGAAAAGCTGTCAGATACTGTATATGTGTACCCCTTAGCCTACATCAGACCTGCACAGAAGAGTTGTAGGCTTATGGAAAATAAAGCTTATGACTGCTTTGCTCGTCAATGCATGGAGGAGGAAAAAAATGTAACAATAATAAGTAAAATAAAAACACAACTGAAAAGAGCACAGGCCAGATTCAATAAAGCCTTAAAGCCTACAGTAAGTGTACATCATGTGTACACGATATGTATTCACGCACATTCATATCACATTGTTTGTGCTTTCTAGTCACTCAGAAAGCCTACACTAAGTGTACATCATGTGTACACGATATGTATTCACGCACATTCTTATCACATTGTTTGTGCTTTCTAGTCACTCAGAAAGCCTACACTAAGTGTACATCATGTGTACACGATATGTATTCACACACATTCTTATCACATTGTTTGTGCTTTCTAGTTACTCAGAAAGATTACACTAAGTGTACATCATGTGTACATGGTATGTATTCACACTCATTCTTATCACATTGTTTGTGCTTTCTAGTCACTCAGAAAGATTACACTAAGTGTACATCATGTGTACACGATATGTATTCACGCACATTCTTATCACATTGTTTGTGCTTTCTAGTCACTCAGAAAGATTACACTAAGTGTACATCATGTGTACACGATATGTATTCACGCACATGCTTATCACATTGTTTGTGCTTTCTAGTCACACAGAAAGATTACACTAAGTGTACATCATGTGTACACGATACGTATTCACGCACATTCTTATCACATTGTTTGTGCTTTCTAGTCACTCAGAAAGATTACACTAAGTGTACATGTAGTTTATACTTTGTGGTAACCTATATGAATCCCTGTCAGTATTTAAAGCTGCAAGAATAATAAAAACACAAGACTTCCCACATGAACATTACCAGCTATAACAAAATAAGGGTTATGCTGCTAAATGCTAGAATGCAGCATCCATGGCACCTGATAATATCCCTGGCTACGTCCTACATGAGCTACAAAACAAACTGGCACCACATCTTTGTGCCCTATTTATTCACAGCCTTACCTCAAGCTATGTCCCTAATGAATGGTGCACTGCTACAGTCATCCCGGTCCATAAAGGAGGAGCAACTACAGACCCTGGGAACTATCGTCCCATTAGCCTGATGAGTCTGGTATGCAAAGCTATGGAGAGCATCATCATGGACATGCTTAAAGATATAGGCAATCTCTAAACCCCTTGACCCCACACAGTTTGGCTTGGTCCAGGGGAGATCCTGCCTGCTGAACCTGGTTGACTTCTTCGAGGCAGTCACCGAGGCTGTGGATGAGGGTAAGGCAGTGCATACAGCCTACCTCAACTTGGCCAAGGCCTTTGATACCATTCCCCACTCAGGTATCATTGATAAACTTACCAAACTAGGCAACAATCCTTACATCACTAGGTGGGTTGCAAATTGGCTCAAAGACAGGACCCACAGAGTGAAAGTTGCAGATTTCAAGTCAGACTGTCGATCAGTCATGAGTGGAGTCCCACAGGGCTTGGTCCTGAGCCCTCTCCTGATTGGCATCTACTTCTCAGAAGTCCAGGCCAACATAGAAGGACTCTGGCTGACCAAGTTCACTGTTGACTGCAAGGCAGGAGTCATTATCACTCCCCAAGTGATCCAGATGTCCTACAAAAGGGCCTCTCTGAGACCAATGACTGGTGTCAGAACCATGGCCTGAAGCTTAACATCAAAAATTGTGTTATCATTCCCTTTGGAAAAAACTCAGTTCCCACAAATTACCACATTGATAGGAGCCCACTGAACACTGAAGGGTCCATAAGAGATCTGGGCATCCAGGTTGACAGCCACCTCACCTTCGACCACCACATTGCCACTGTGGTCAGAAAGTCCTTCTATGTGGCACATCTTATAACCAAAGGTTTCACATCCAGGAAGAAAGAAGTCATCATCCCTCTCTACTCATCCCTCATTAAACCAATCATCAGATATAACACCCCATTTGGCATGTACCTGACCAGACACCTACAACAGCTGGAGAGACCACAAAAGTAATTCACAAAAAGGATCCAAGGCCTTAAACACATGTCCTACATGGACAGACTCAAGAAACTTCAGCTGTTCTCAGTCTGTTATCGTCTACGTAGAGGCGATCTCTGCTTGACTTACAAAGCCATGTCCGACCCAGCCCTACTTGAAATGCTACACCTAAAGAAATACTGATCCCCTCATACCACACACTCCAGAGATCACAACTTCATTACCACAGTTAACAGAACATGCTGGAGGGACAGGTTCATCTCCCAAAGACTGCCCGTACTCTGGAATAAGTTTCCCATTCATATCAAGCAGAGCACCTTGCTGGCCCTCTTCAAGAGAAATCTTGACAAGTGGATGGGTAACAGAAAGTTCACTCCAGGGATCATTCCAGTTGCCCTACTGGATAAGGGCACTGTGAACTAACATCGGGTGGCACGGTACCTGGTCAATTTTTTTTTTTGGGGCTAGGCTTGTAAAGGCTCCTGGGCCATTAGCCTAGTACACACCTATGAACCTCTATGACACTGTTTAAGAGGAACCTGGACAAGTGGACTGGACACCATAAATTCCTACCACAGATAGTGCCTGAAACATTCTTGGATATGGGCAACCACTACTTATTTTGAAATGTCTTGATAAAGTTGGGACAAATTGTAAAGGCTTGAAATGACCCTTGGGTTAATAGCCTAGTAACTTCCTATGATCCTATGAGTAGCAAAACTAAAACTAACAGGAAGAAGGTGTGAATTATGTCTGTGTTGTGTGTTCACTTTGAACTGCGTACACTTAGTGTAGGCATTATTGAATCCCGGGGCATAACTGATAATGCAACATTTTTTTCTTACCGCTGTCTTTAGTATACAGTCTAACAAACTGATTATTTTGAAAATGTAAATGTAGTTCATCATTGTTTATCAGAATTCTGCTGTCTCGTTAATGGAAAAGGAACTGTTCACTGCAGTTGGAGAGGTGAATAAATTAAACACTTTATTTTAGACTGATTATAAAGGTGGGGAGATATTGTGTCCTGAGCAGGATGTGATGATGGGAACAGCATGGGAATTAGAACGTTTGTAATTATGGAAAATCTGGTTTCAAGGTTTTGAAGATTAGACATTTTGTAGGAAACCTTTACTCGAGTCAAGCTCTTATTTACTTTTTGTCTCAGTGTGTGTGTGAAAAGAAAGGTGGAAGTGAAACAGAGGTGGAAGGTATAATTGTCTGACATGAGGGAGGGCACTTCCAAAAGGATCAATGATTTTAATGCCAGGCATGTTGTAAAGGGTTTTTTGGTATATCAAACATCATTACAGAGGTTTTGCGAGAGCTCGCTCATTTTATTGTCACGTACCCAGTTACAAAGGGTGAAGAGGTCAGTCTGGAGCTCATTACTGAGGAAGGTGGGGTCTTTTCTAGTCCTGGTAAAGACAATGTCCTTCTCATGAACTATGAATTGAATATGACGGCGCTCCCACGGAAGATCATCAATAAAAAGGGAGAGGAATGCAGGAAGAATCACAGATCCTTGAAATACAACTTACTGCTGTAGTCAGATGTGTAGTAATTGCTAGACCAACGGAGTGTAAAAATGCACTGAAAAAGATAACTTTTTAAATCATGTAACAATGTAATTTGAGAAACCTAATGCAACAAGAGCCTAATCCAGTAAATGTATTCAAAGTAATGTATGATCTGCAGTCTCAAATTATTTACTCGGATCTAGAAATACAGTTCAAGTAACAAAAACACCAAGTCTTCCAACTAAGCAAAAAACAATGAAATAAAAATAAAACGTCCCAACACAAATCTGGTTTCACCGATTTAATAGCACAAAACACTGTGCTATTAAATCGGCGAAACCACGTTTGTGTTGGGACGTTTTTATTTTTATTACAGTTCAAGTAAGTTTGACTTGTTCCATATTAGAATAAATATACTTTGTAAGAGAGTAAAATGGCAGTAATAGTACTTGTAGCTTTGGGGTAAAAGCCTTGCTGTTTATTGCACCAAATTTTATAGGCTTTAGGAAGTTTTTCAAGAGTTTTTTTCCAAGACATGGATTAGAAATATCACAAAAATCATTAGCAGAGGAAGGGCTTGGGAGGGGGCTTGGTAATTGGAATAACAAGACCATGTTTAAAGGGGGTGGGAGAATGTCGTACAAGAAGGTTAAATGTTTGGCTAACATATTATATAGTTTAGAGATACTAGGATGAATAGTATTACATTTAGGAATAAATGGAGGAATCAGTAAGTTCAGGTTTTTCCTGGATCTGCTTTCTAGTAATACTTTTGAAGTAAAAAGGAGGCTGTTCTAGGACTTTATGACATGGTAGGGAAGACTTAATTATATGTGTATTGCTAAATATCTATCTATGCATCGGTCTATCTATCTATGTATCTATCTGTCTGTCTATCTACCCATCTGTCTAGCTGTCCTTTATCTATTTATCTGTCTATGTATCCATCTATCTATTTATATTACCACCATTTTTTTACTCTCAGTATGGGCTGTTCAAAACACCGTTTTCAGCCATGACCTGAGAAAATTGTTGTGTAGGTGCACTTTAGCTCATTCCTTTACTGCAGGCATTAAGAAATGAAGGTCCTATAGTTTTATAACTCATTACATGTAACCCAATGCATGTTAGCATACATCATTACATGTAACCCCATGCATGTTATCATACATCATGCCAAGTAACCCATGCATGTTAACATACATCATTACATGAACAATCCACTTAGAATTACCAAGGCTCCAATCATTTACACAGCGAGCAACTCAGCTTGTGTACATACATCATTACATGTAAGCGCAAGCATGTTATCATACATTATTACAAGTAACCCATACATGTTAACATACATCATTACATGTAACCACAAGCATGTTATCATACATCATGCCAGGTAACCCAGGCATGTTAATATACATTACATGTAACCGCAAGCATGTTATCATACATCATGCCAAGTAACCCATGCATGTTAACATACATCATTACATGTAACCCCATGCATGTTATCATACATCATGCCAAGTAACCCATGCATGTTAACATACATCATTACATGTAACCCCATGCATGTTATCATACATCATGCCAAGTAACCCATACATGTTATCATACATCATTACATGTAACCCCATGCGTGCTATTATACATCATTACATGCAACTCCATGCATGTTATCATACATAATTACATGTAACCCCATGCATATTATACATCATGCCAAGTAACCTCATGCATGTTATCATGCATCATGCCAAGTAACCTATGCATGTTAACATACATCATTACATGTAACCCCAAGCATGTTATCATACATCATTACATGTAACCCCATGCATGCTATCATACATCATTACATGTAACCCCATGCATATATACATCATGCCAATTAACTCATGCATGTTATCATGCATCATTACATGTGACCCCAAGCATGTTATCATACAGCATGCCAAATAATCCCATGAATGTTATTCAAGTAATCACCAGCCAGGAACACCTTTATTTCAAATATCCTTAATGCTGACCTTGTACAGAGCATTTTCGTCCGAGTACCACCCAGACTTCTTCAGAAACAAAACAGTGAACACAAACACCTGTTGCACATCTATACCCTAAAATTAATTGACCATTAGATCAATTAAAATTTAAAATCACATAGTAATTAACAAATACTGCCATAATGTGGGGGAATAAAAATACATAAAATCCAATAAAAAAAGTAGTATTTTACTTCACAACATTATTGAAACTTAAAAAATATATATTTAAAAATAATAAATATTTAATAAATCTCCTAAAATATATGTACTACCAAATTATATAATAAATACTATATTACTATAAAATGATGCAGATACTTAAAATGATGAATGTAATTTAAAAACACAAACAATAATAGATGCACTTCAATATTTTATAAGTTAGCTGATTTCAATTTAAGAAGCGATAAGACAGAAATAAAAGCATTTAACCCTTGGGTTCTATTGGCTTCCACCTTAATTTGCCAGAGGGTCTCCCTATGCTCTAATTTAGTTTCCCAGGGACCCCCCTAATATCCTTATGAACCATTTCAATCAAAAAAAGTAAAACTGAGCATTACTGCATAGCAACGTATGTCTATAAAGTGCATTAACATTGTTTTCCTTTCTAACATCATTGAAATGTTCGTAAATTCTACGTTTTAAATGTCGCTCCATTTTACCCACATAGAATGCATCACAACATCTACATGTGACAATGTACACCAGCCCCTGTGAGTTACAATTACAATAATTATTAGTACTAATAGTTATCCCCATACATAATAGGTTCGATACAGAATAATAGTCAGGTAGATTTTAGCAGGGCCTTTGTCACCAATTTCAGTAATAATGCATATCAAATTAGGTCCATTTTGGATAAGGAATGGAAGAGATTTTCAGAATTTACTGATTTGGATGTGTTTAAAAACAAACCCCTCCAAGTGGTATACAGGAAAGGACAGAATATTAAAAATGTATTAGAACAGGCTGCTAATTCTAGTATATTTTCATTTAGAAGACAAGGGACATTTAAATGTGGTGTCTGTAATCAATGTAAGTACATTTTACAAGGTGAAGAATTATTTTTACAGGCTAGGGTGATAGCTAAATTATAAAATATTGAAGTGCATCTATTATTGTTTGTGTTTTTAAATTACATTCATCATTTTAAGTATCTGCACCGTTTTATAGTAGTATAGTATTTATTATATAATTTGGCAGTACATATATTTTAGGAGATTTATTAAATATTTATTATTTTTAAATATATATTTTTTTACGTTTCAATAATGTTGTGAAGTAAAATACTACTTTTTTATTGGATTTTATGTATTTTTATCCCCCCACATTATGGCAGTATTTGTTAATCACTATGTGATTTTAAATTTTAATTGAGCTAATGGTCAATTAATTTTAAGGTATAAATGTGCAACAGGTGTTTGTGTTCACTGTTTTGTTTCTGAAGATGTCTGAGTGGTACTCGGACGAAAATGCTCTGTACAAGGTCAGCGTTAAGGATATTTGAAATAAAGGTGTTCCTGGCTGGTGATTACTTGAATTTCTTCACCTACTTTTGGTTTTTTGGTTGGTGTTTTTTGGCTCATTTTATCGTGGCCCATGAATGTTATCATACATCATTATATGTAGCTCCATGCATGTTATCATACATCATTACATGTAACCCCATGCATGTTATCATACATCGTGCCAAGTAATCCCATGAATGTTGTCATGCATCATTACAAGTAACCCCAGGCATGTTACCATACATCATTCTGCCTTGCTCAGATGTCTCTTATTTCAGTAGCACTCACATGGTGCAGATATCTCTAGTTAGCCTTTTCACTGGTGCTTTTGTAAAGTGTTTTATCATCCTGCAGTGTTGGCAGAGCTGCTACATCCACTATATGTATACAATTTTATTTTTCAAATATATTTAAAACATGTACTTACAGCGGCTGAAATCAAAAGTTCAAAACTGGGTAAAGAGAGATGAAGTTTTATTGCAAAGACCTGAGTCTTCTTGAAAACAGAGCATTTCATTGGCATGCTGTGAAGTAATGAGTGGTCTATGATTTGTGGCTAACTGTACTCACAAAGTCTTTCCTGTGGTCCACAGTATATTATTTCATATGATATTTTTAAAAATAAATCCTTTCAGCATGCTGTGTCATATACAATGATAATGTCTGTCAACTTTCAGATGGCAGAATGAGTGACATAGTAACTCCAAATGAGAAGCAATAAGGGCCACAGACCATTAGCATGTGGTCAAGTTTCCAAAATAGTGAAATGCACAATGGCATTGTTTTGTAAACCATGGTGCTTACATGTAAAAACTTCAACTTTGTACTGTAGAATGTTATGATTTTTTGCTTTAGAGATTTAACTTTACTTTGTGTGTAACTAGTATATCTCCTGATAATGATGGATGATGGTCAGATAATCTTTAACAGGTAAAATGAGAGATAACATTTTTAATGAGGGCCACATGAGGCATATGCCAATGACTTCATCTTAGCTAGGCTACTGTGTTCTCTTTAGCTGCTACACACACAGAAATTACCAGTGTGCCATGAATTTCTGAAAACAGAGGGAGCAGGTTTTCTGAGCACTGCTGGTACAAATGCAGGATGTTTTGTAACATAAAATGATGACTAAGTTTTTCAAAGGCACAGAAGACAAAAGCACAGCCTGCTTCAGAAAGTGAGTACAGTAAAACTGAGTAAGGCCTTTCAAAACACTCAGGCAGGCCTGCTGGACGGCAGCCATACTGAGAATGTAGTGACAGCTGAACCATTTCAAGTCAAAGTAGCAAAAATTTACATTATACTGTCATGTTTTCTTCTAATGCTGAGCATTTGCAGAGTTTATTTAATCTGATGCTAATGATGGCACAGTGATTCAATAGTTAGTGTACCTGCCTCCCAGCACTTGGTTATTGACTTTGGTTCTCATCTCAGATGTCCTTCAGTTTGTTTCTTGGCTGGGTGTTTTCTGAGTGGAATTTGTACCATCTACCTTTGTTCATGTATGTTTTTGACTTTTGTTGCAGTTTCCGCGCATATTCCAAAGATATGCTGCAGGTCAGTAGGTAAACAAGCGTGCAGTGTGTGGGAGTGGGTGTTTGCATTTATGCTGCGACGAGTCAGCACCCTATTTGGATTGTTTTCCATGCTTTGAGCCCACTGAGGGCTCTGGCGTATCTGTGACCCTGAATTTGATTAAGAAGGTAATTGGAATTTTAATGAATAAATGAATGAATGCCTTATGGTGCTGACGGTTTACTGTGTTTCCTGACATTATTTTGGTCACATGTCATCACACTCATGCTTGTTCTTTAATATATCCAGGCTGCGACTAAAAACGGGCTGCTACAGTCCAGCCTGCCGACCACTAGAAATAATACAAACTCATGTTTGGCTTCATTCAAATGACATCTTAAGTAACGTTCTCTGGCACTATAGCTGTCACTGAGATGTACAACATGCAATTTTTTCCATTAGTGAGATTCCTGCAATGCTCTTTTTCAGGATTTTATACACATTTTATCTTTCTGAAGCTCTTACTTTATTAGCAGGTATCATTAAGTGTGCTGATTATGTCACTGCTGGGAGAAGAGGTAACAGAAATATTAAATGGCAGCAGATGTTTTTGTGGAGATGCTTCTTCTAAACATATAACCAAACACAGTAGATTTGTAGATGTTTTTATTTAATCTGCCCAAGAAGAAATTTAGTTGGTAGCATATCTAAAGAGACAACAGCATGTTTTCCTTAGAAACCTCAGCAACATTATAGCAAATGGGCTGAAAACAGATAGTTTATAAGACTGTGTCTAGAACATCTGCAACTACCAAGGTGAATATGCATGAAATGTGAAGTGATGCATGAAAAATGGTTTTGAAATAGTCCCAAGATTCCTCTGAGCTTAAAAATGGAAAAAAAATCATATGCACCTCTATCCTTTTTCTGAGCATCAAACCCACTATCGCAGCTAGAGCACACTGCTCTGTTAAGCAAATGATTAAATCAAACTAAAAGAAAAACACTTGTGGTGTATCTTTAAAGGAATATCAGCAAAGGTGATAAAAGTATCAAACTCAATCAGAAAATAAAAAGAGTCACAGAGGAAGATGGAATGAGAATTGTACCAGGCATGAAAGTAGGAGTCAGAGAAAATAATGCTAGAATATCAGAGGCTCAAACTGAGGAATACATACCTGATTCATTTAGGAAGTTAATAAACTATATACACAATACAGAAATGAATAAACTGATATAAAGGAGGAATAGTGCAGAGTTATGAAGTAGGACTTGGAAGGCGGGAAAAGAATGAAATAAAAAGTTAAAAGTACTGCCTTTCAGCACTCTATAAAGGAGGGTCAGACACTTCATCCAGTCCAGCACGTCTGATGTAAAGGAGTCATGTTGCACATTGGCTGTTGTACGTCATTGAATACCATGTGTACTCAACGATCCAGCAATGATTGTAAGCTAGCTCTATACAGACTATATTCATTTGTAGTTTATAACTCTTCTTCTGTCTTGGTCTGGGGAGACATCATCAAAAGTGCGGAGAAGCAGTCAGAGTACAATAATCATCACATGTCCTGTTATGATAAACCTTTTCCAGAAGAAAGGTGCCTAGAAGATTTTGTCAGACTAAAGGTGATCAGAGTAACTGGGTCTGATAGGAACAATTCAGAATTTGTAAGGAACTAAAACAAGAATCAGTAAACATGCCCAGTTAAGTTTCTTCATAAATTGTTTAAAGGTGACACAATACTTGATAAGTAAAAGAGAGTTAACTATAAAAGCCTTTTCACAAGAACAGGAATAAGTCAAGGGCAGGAAATAACCCCTGTTTTCACCTTATTTCCAGGAAGAATGATTGTGTTCAAGTACCCCTGACCCAGAAAGAAATAACTTCATCAAACAGTTAGTGCAACCAGACTTTAACAACAACATTTAATTCTATTTAATAACCAAACAAACGAACAGCATAATACATTTTAACTATCAAGAATAATCTTAATTCCAGGCAGCCTTGATAACCACTGCAACATTCAAGCATAGTTTGAACTACCACTCACTGTAATCCAGCTACCAAATGTCGACCAGCGTAACCAATCTTCATCCGGAAAGACAGGCCAACAAATCAGAACAAGAAAAGGGAAAAAGTGAAAGGTTGCCCTACCTAGAGAAGAGAACCACTTTAACGCTGTCCACCAGGCTGCCTAGCAGGCTGTTCCCCCTTTCGTATGTAGCTATTTTACTAAAGTTGACCACAAAATATACTAACCCTTAAAATTTCCATTAGGTCTTTCAACAGCAACATGTAAACATTGAATAAATCTCACTCAGATGAACACCATTCACTTTAAACCACACCAAATCATTTTCTGTAAAGTGCTGAAGATCCAACATACAAAATTCAAAGTGACCAGATCTGGCCACTCTGCAATTCAAACACTACCTAGCCATCTTGATAGCCCTAAAACTAATAGCTTGTCTCCTCACCAGTTTGGGAATTACTGCTGTTCAAACTAAAATGACTCCTGAAAATCTCTATAACCTACCTAAATCGTTGCCTCCCAAATGGGTACAATAATCGGTGAAATCTCCACCACCGCCTGAGCTTCATCTAACTTAGCTAAGAACTGATTCCGCTGTGTCCCATTGTAACTTCTCTAGATTACTTCCCACTTCAAAGGGTCAGGAGCCAGAAAGATTCCATCAGGTCTCAATATACATGCATGACTGTCCAGGACATGAAGCTATTGCCAAAAATTTAAATTCTCTTGTATGTTACAAAACAAACACAGAATCATAACTATCAGTGTCTCAAAAACAGTTCACTAGCTTCTCTCAGACACAATCTAAAATATGAGGAATGTATTAGACTTAGGAACATGTTTATCAAAAGAGGTTACCCCGAGGATTTACTAGACCAACTGACATCCGAAGTAGATAGAAGAAGACTCGGACATTTTAAGCCTATTCTTTGAAAAGGGCGTGGTCGTAATGAGTATATGGCAGCAAGTGCAAGTTCTTCTGAAACGAATTCTTTTGGCGCAGCTGGTGTAAACAGTAATTTTACTATTACATTCTTAACTCCGTTTAGTATGGACGCGTTAAAGTTGAGGGATATCCTAGTCAAAACTTGGGCCCTAATATTGGAAGACAATAGTATCTCCAATATCTTAGGTGCAAGACCTCATGCCACTTTTAAAAAAGGATCTAACTTGAAAGACATATTAGAAAGGCAATTTAAAATACAATTAAGCACTTGGGGCATGTATAAATGTGGACATTGTCACTATTGCAGGTATATCAAAGTAGGGAAGGAGTTCCATATCCATAACAAAACTTACATCATAAAGGGCAACTACAACTGTGAAACATCAGGGGTGGTTTACTTTGCCAAGTGCGATCAATGTGATGCCTTCTATACTGGAAAAACTGAGTGTGCTTTTAAAAAGAGAATCTATGGACACCAGTATCACATAGCTCAACAAATTTGCACAAATGCTTTGGCAAAACACATAGTGGAAAATTCCACCCATACATTTAAATATAGTATAATTGAGGAAAGTTATTAGGAATATTAGGGGGGACCCGTGGGAACTTAAGGTAGAGGAGCAAGAGTTGCTATGGCAACTAAGAACCAATGCTCACTCTCCCCCAGGGCTGAATGAATTTTGCTCAATTAAATGTCTTTTGAAATTGAGGGCTTTGGAAAGATAATATAAGTGCAACTGTTATGATTTTTGAATTACTTGATATGCAATGATGAGTTGTCATAATATTCAAGGTTTAGTGATTTTATGTTTGAGTCATAGCTTCTGATGCAGTTTGATGTTATACAGCATTTTTTCTATGGATTTTTTCTACTTATTTTATGGGAAACTTGTATACCACTTTAATTTTTAATTGATTTTTGATGTAATTTATGAGATTATGTAAAGTAAGGGATGTTGGGAGGAAGGTTTGTCTGATGAAGTTCACTTGATTTTGGATGAATGAAAGCACTTACAATAAACCTGCTGGAAATTAAGGAATACTTGGGCTGGCATCTTTGTTCACTTCTTCAGTTTGTTTGGTTTTCATTTTTTGGTTTAACAATCTAAAATAGGAAAGGGACGCATTTAAAGGTGAACTCCCCATTCTCTTTATCACCTCTGTCAAGTTAGCTTCCAGTGCTAAATCTGATGTTCTACCTATGCAAAAACAGTCTGCAAAATGTATTTATTTATTTATTTGTTTGTTTGTTTATCAGGAAAGTCTGACGTGGAATGAAGCCAATTTTCAGCAGAGGCCCGGGGAGAAATAATCCAGATGTATGTTTTTGCAATACCTGGCTCCTGAAATCCCTTGACTCTCCAAAGCTAATTTCACAATAACATCAAACTCTACCCATGACTAGCCTTCCTTTCTGCCATTGAAAGACCAAACTAAATCTGTTAGGCCCCATAAACTTCCTCCAAACTAAACCCAAGACACCGAGTACAACAAAACACTTCTCAAAACCACTTTCTGTCCCTGCCTATTCTGATCGGTTTTGGACATACCAGTCCAACACAAATGACTCTATAATACACAAATTCCTCCCTCCACTTCAAATTTCTCAGCAACTCTTTCATACAGAAAGCAGTCTCATACATGAATACCAGTGGTGTCACCCCAAAACATACAAGCTGTAACTTGCTGATACATCTCACAATTCCCTCACCAACCAACATAGTAACTGCCCATGTAATGAGGACCTCCTGTGAGATCACCAACCTTTAATTCTTTCCTGACCTTTCAACTTTCTCAAAATCCACCAGTATGTGGTCATGTCCCTTTGATCAAAAAAAAAAAAATTGCCGTTGCACTTAAAGCACTGCCTCGCCCATCTCCCATCTCTGGACCAAATACCTAGCTACTAACCTAACCAAACCTAGCTCTATCCTGCCTAGGTAACTGCTTGACAAAGGATTTAGAGGCAGAAACAGCAAAGCTATAAGGTCTTCTAGTTGCTGAAGCCCACGTCTGCTAGCCTTATCAACCTGCTACAAACTGACAACTCCCCACACCTCGTCAGGTAATGCACCCAGATGTTCCTGCGCCTTTGGACATAAAACACTGCTGCCAAAGAGACCAGAATGCTCTCTGCCCAGGCTATAAATACCTACTTGTTCCCCTTTTCCTCCTAACTCACTTCCTACACATTGAACTCCAACCTCTGACCTTACACTTCCTCTCCCTCCATCACTTCCTCTCTTCCAACTTGCCAGTCACATTCTATAACTTATACCCTAACCAGGCAGGAGTGCATCATAAACATGTCTACTTAAAGTCAGTTTCACATCTGGAAAAGATCATTGTTTATTGTGTAGACACCAGCAGGGCATGGCAGGACATGTAAACGTTTTCAATAATTTGCTAACTTGACACAGTGAATAATATAGTCACTACCTCGGAGAGGGAATGCAAATGTGCCCAGCCTTTACTTTATGATGATATTTGACCTAGAATCTCATAAACAGTTAAATTATACAAACTTTGGATGAGTAAAGGGTCCTAGTAAGCTAGCATTTCTGATGACATGAAAACATGAAAACAAGTGATATATCACAGCACTACAGAGGAATGGTGTGTATTTATTCTGTATATATGAAGGCACAATCGATACCAAAAAGACAGTTTTCTCAGTGTGAAGGAGATACTGCCAGCACAGCTATCTAGAATTTTGTAAATAATTATATGTCATATGTGAATATCAACATGGTTTATATAAAATGCTTGTGTTATAAATGTATTAGAACTATAGGTCATGTGTATATCAACTGGTTTGTACAGATGTGTGTTGAACAGGTATTTTGTAAAGTCTTTGTGTTTGAAGTGTGGCCATGGTGTGCACTATTGTAACTATTTAAATGTATATATTTTAACAGTGGAAACTGGAATACAGGAGGTTAACTTCAGTCCAGCAAATTTTAGGAAAATAGCTGAAATTAAATTACTTTATAGGCTATGCAATAAAAGATGGTATCTTTCATTTTTCAATGCAGCTAGAGACACAGAGTCTGTACTGAGAAGCTTTCTGTATTGACTTTAGGGTGAATTAATTACTAGTCTTGAAAGCATGAAGGAATGCAATTGTTTTATGACTTTCAGAATCTGCCAAAGATCTTGAGGTCTATGTATTTTCACAGGTAGATGCTAAATACTGCCAGCTTCTAGCAGTGAGAGTTTTGCCTGGGAACTAGAGTCAGCTGACAAGACGTGATGTCATTCTGCAAGCTATCACAGCAGTAATATTTGAGATATTAATCTGAGAAGTCTCTTAGTGAGACAGAGCATTCTGTATTCTGTCTTGGACCTGACAGCTAGAAGATCCATTCACCACATCTGCCTTGCTCTAAGTAAGTTTCTACAGTATATTAATTCTCCTAGATTCCGTCAGGAATATAGTGAAGCTTAATTTAGATATTTTTCTTTATTTATTTGAGTCTGTTCTGCAATGTTGTTTTAAATACTTCCTGTGGTTTTAAACTCTGATGTCACTGTGAATATATATTTAGTATTGTCGTGTTCTTTTATTATTTATTATTAAATATATTTAAACCTTACATTGTGGCTGATCTGTGTAGAGATATTTAAGTTTTGAGAGTACTTGCATATTTATTTGGGGACATTGTGCGGGCCACACCTAATAGCCTTGCTCTTGCCACCGTTTTCCAGGTGTGTGTGTGTGTGTGTGTGTGTGTGTGTGTGTGTGTGTGTGTGTGTGTGTGTGTGTGTGTGTGTGTGTGTGTGTGTGTGTGTGTAAAACAAATCTCTAAGAGTGTGTGTGTGTCAGTGACTTGGGCAGGGATAAGAAGCACTGGTTGGATGGAGAGAGTGTTGGAGGACTTAGCTGTGGTGTCTGTGTGCTCTTAAGGGAAATTGCACTTGATGTAAAGAGCTGCATCTGGAAATATTGTACGTACTTGTTATCCTCTCAGTGTACATCCCCCACTGGTGCCGGTGGTGAGGATTGAGACTACTTAATTACTGGTCCAGTGGTGGGTCATCACACTCAGATCAAGCAGTTCATGAGTTTTTCTATATTGTTGTAGGGACTTCACATCCACGAATACACAGAAAAGATGCAGTTAATTCAGAGAAAGCTATCAGAAATAGTGCATGTGGTAAAACCAAATGCATATGAACAGACTGAAGGATACCTTTCAAAAAAGGACAGGCAGAGAAAACATCAATGAAATGCTGAAATCCTTTTAAGAGAAACCAGTTAGTGTGTCTAGCCATATGGTTAGTGAATTCTTGCAGTATGTTGATAAGGTATACCACCCCCACCTAGATTTGAGTCCTATAATCTCTATAGGCCTGCTTTGCAGCTCTAACAAAGTGACTTAGCAACAATAATACACCAAGGCTGACCCTCAGAACAGGCTGCTGTGCCTACAGTGTATTAGTTAGCACAACAATGACATAAAAACTGTGAAGAGGAAACTCCAAGTCTGATTAGGAAGCATCTTTCAGAAGACGTATGTGTGAAAACAAGCAGACATAACATAAATAACAGGGGGTGACTTATTTTAGAGAGAAAGGAACTGCAAAGATTTTTTTATAGAGAATGTTGTTAGATTAGCTACACAAAAACAGCCTTCCTGAGAACATTGTGTAGTCAGAACTGGTGAGAAAATTCTAGAATATATGAACGTATTAGTTCTTGTGATACTCTTGCTGCGTTGTCATTATCTAGTTTTCTGTGGCAATTTGAAATTAGTGAATATTAAAAAAAATTCAAGGAATGACATTTCTCATCACTGTATGTAAATAAAATAAAATAATATATAATAAAATTATAATTCATGCACCAAGAGAAGGCTTATAGAACCAAATAATAATAATAGGAATAGTAATTAAAACAATTTTCATAAATGCTTGATATGTCTGTGCTTACTACTAAGATCTACAATATTTCCTGTTCACAGACCTATAGGCAAGAATAATTAGTATGCACAGCATATCAGTGGTAAATACACAGTATGCACAGCATATCAGTGGTAAATACACAGTATGCACAGCATATCAGTGGTAAATACACAGTATGCACAGCATATCAGTGGTAAATGCACAGTATGCACAGCGTATCAGTGGTAAATGCACAGTATGCACAGCATATCAGTGGTAAATACACAGTATGCACAGCATATCAGTGGTAAATGCACAGTATGCACAGCATATCAGTGGTAAATACACAGTATGAACTTAAAACAGCTTCGGTCCAAACCGAAAACAACTTAAAAATGACACTAGATGCTCAGTGACTAAATATGAACTGAAAGTAACCACACAGCCAGATTTAATTTTAGCACTTTCTTCCACTCTTTAATTTTAACGTGAACTTCAAATGCTTCCTATTACAGAGGTAATTTGAGAAATATTTCCTTTCACTATTTGTTTGGATTCACTCAGTGTGGAAATGACAATATAGATTTTGGTTGAATAAGTTTAGGGAGACTAGTTTACACGCCCAGAATATAGAGAGGCTAACGTTTGTGCATGGGCACACGTATATGTGTGTGTATATGAAAATACACCTATGTGTATATGTATACATGTATGTATATGTGTGTTAATGTATAGGTTTCATGCACGTACATCATATCTATGGGGGTACTTATTTTCAATATACATATACAGGGGTGTGTGTGTGTGTGTGTGTGTGTGTGTGTGTGTGTGTGTGAGTGTGTGTGTGTGTGTATATATATATACATGTGTGTGGGTGTGGAGGTGTGTGTGTGTGTGTATGTGTGTGTGTGTGTGGGTGGGGGTGTGTGTGTGTGTGTGTGGGGGGGGAGTATAGAGAAATGTAGACAGACACATGTGCACACCAGCACATTGATGCACACCTCCTAACTTGTATTTAGTTTTTTTAACTAATCTTAATCAGTGATTTTATTTAGTCATTATAATAATTTATTTATGTACATTAGACTGTGTGTCAAATATTATTACAATGGTATACATTCTGAATACTGAAATGTCTTTTATAAAATATTATGATATTTCATTTTGATATGTATTCAATAGTACATTCATTGGAATATTCATTATTAATTGTATAAGTAAAGTTACATCACATCCTGTTTGTAAGTATAAAACCAGGAGTTTGGGAGACTTCCTGTTTTTTCTGAGGAAGTTCACGTTAAAATTAAAGAGTGGAAGAAAGCGCTAAAATTAAATCTGGCTGTGTGGTTACTTTCAGTTCATATTTAGTCACTGAGCATCTAGTGTCGTTTTTAAATACACAGTATGCACAGCATATCAGTGGTAAATGCACAGTATGCACAGCGTATCAGTGGTAAATGCACAGTATGCACAGCATATCAGTGGTAAATACACAGTATGCACAGCATATCAGTGGTGAATACACAGCATGTACAGCATATCAGTGGTAAATACACAGTATGCACAGCATATCAGTGGTAAATACACAGTATGCACAGCATATCAGTGGTAAATACACAGTATGCACAGCATATCAGTGGTGAATACACAGTATGCACAGCATAGCAGTGGTAAATACACAGTATGCACAGCATAGCAGTGGTAAATACACAGTATGCACAGCATATCAGTGGTAAATGCACAGTATGCACAGCATATCAGTGGTAAATACACAGTATGCACAGCATATCAGTGGTAAATACACAGTATGCACAGCATATCAGTGGTAAATACACAGTATGCACAACATATCAGTGGTAAATGCACAGTATGCACAGCGTATCAGTGGTAAATGCACAGTATGCACAGCGTATCAGTGGTAAATGCACAGTATGCACAGCATATCAGTGGTAAATACACAGTATGCACAGCATATCAGTGGTGAATACACAGCATGTACAGCATATCAGTGGTAAATACACAGTATGCACAACATATCAGTGGTAAATGCAGAGTATGCACAGCGTATCAGTGGTAAATGCACAGTATGCACAGCATAGCAGTGGTAAATACACAGTATGCACATCATATCAGTGGTAAATACACAGTATGCACAGCATATCAGTGGTAAATGCACATTATGCACAGTATATCAGTGGTAAATACATAGTATGCACAGCATATCAGTGGTAAATGCACAGTATGCACATCATATCAGTGGTAAATAGACAGTATGCACATCATATCAGTGGTAAATACACAGTATGCACAGTATATCAGTGGTAAATACACAGTATGCACAGTATATCAGTGGTAAATACACAGTATGCACAGCATATCAGTGGTAAATGCACTGAGCTTAATCAGTATCTAGCAGACATACCTAACAGAAATTAGAACACAAAATTACTCCGCCCACCCATTCCATTTATTCCTCTAGAATCAAAACTGTTTATCGAAGCAAAGTTCATCAAATCAATTTCATTGTTCTTATACTGGGAAATAATTGTGTTGTCAGTAAAATATTTGCACTATTTCCATGAAAAACATTTACACAGAAAATGTAAATCCATTTAAGTATCAGTTTTGGACTGAATCACAAAAAAGTAACGAGAAAGCTTTTACTGCAAACTGTACAGTGCATTTTGAGCCAAATGCTTATCAATTTTTGTACTTTAGTGATTATTCTTTCAAAACCTCTGGTATCCATTTTTTGTGAATACAATTAATTTGATTTATATTGTAGCTACAAAATTATTAATGATATGAGTGGGAAAATACACAACTGTCACTCATCCCTCTCTGACATAGATGACAAGCAGGTGAGGTATTTTGTTTAGATGCTTTAATACATAGAAACACATCAGGATGGATAGCAGCATCATAAAATACAAACAAACTGATTAACAGACAGACCTTACATACACATATGCTTACATCTCAACAGCTTACTACAAAATGGCAGTCAAGCTTGCACGTGCTCAGCAAGCCCTTTGATAGCTTCTTAAAGGTACATACACACATGTTGCTCTACACTAACTATAATAAGAAAACTGTAATGGTAGCTATCAAATGTTTGTTTATTTATTTATTTGTTTATTTTACATTTGTTTATCAGGAAAGTCCGACTGGGATAAGACCCATTTTCAACAGAGGCCAGGGTAGAAAAGCTCCACATATAGAGATTATACAAAACTTATACAAGAAATTATACAAAACTTATACAAGAAATTATACAAAAATATACAAGACATACAATACACCAGAAACGACATTCTATGTTATTATAGCTGACATTTGTACTATACAATCACCTGATATAATTCCTTATTGTAGTGTAGACATTGTAGTTTCCCAAAGTAAGCTGATGAAGGTTTTGTAAGGGGGGTTGGATAGAAAAAGATGAGGTTAGAGATTATCTAGACACAAGAGAGAGAGTATAGATTATGAGGTAGTCAGCGAAGAAGAAAAAGTGTGACCAGAAATTATTAAAACTACTTAGCCAGGAGTAGTATAGGAGCAAAGCCAGGTGTCATTAAGATCATTTTTAAGAATCGTTTTGAATTGGTTGGTATTTGTGTTGGTTCTGATGCTGTGAGGTAGTGAATTCCACCTTGTTGTTACATGATGAGAAAACAGAGTCCCCTGCCATATTAGTGGACATTTGTAGTAGAGATTTATCTGTTCAGCGAAGACTTCAATTTGTGGTACAGGGCTGGAGAATATTTAGAAGGGCAGTTTTTTTTTCAGGTTGATGTACTAGTTTGTGTGCCAAGGTTAATTGGTTATAGAATAGAAGTTGTGGGAGTTCTAACCAGGAACGTTTCTTTAAGGAGTGACAGTGGCGAGTATGATGTGGGCAATCTGTTGCAAATTTAGCTATTTTATTATAGCATGTTTCAAGTTTAATTAAATCTGTCTTTTTAAGGTTGGTGAAAATTGGGGAAGCATACAGAAGTGTTGATAGCAATGGCAACCCTAGAGGTGTTAGTTAGATACTTTTTATTTCTGTAAAGAGTACCCATTTTTTTGTGAACTTTCTTAATTGCTTGTGCTATATGTAGTTGAAATCTTAGGGTGTTATCTATTATTACTCCTAATAGTTTTGTTTGTAAATCAGCATTCATTTTAGTATTATTCCTAGCCGTGATGTAGAAGGTGCTGGGGGATCTTGTGGGTTGGAAGCTTATGAGTTTTGTTTTATTGGGGTTGAGTATGAGCTGATGGTTAGAGAGCCATTTTTGACATGCAGTTATATACAACTACTTCTTTAACATGCAATCATGCAAAATTATACACATATAAGACAATCATGTCTAGGTTGCTGTGTATTTTACACTAGGTCAAGAAACTGTAACATAACTGACACATCTATATTACAACATCAAAGCTTTAGTTAATCGAATAACTAAAGCTCGATCTTGTAATATCGACAGCTAAAATTGTTGAACGTCCGATTCATCCCAGGGAAACACTTCCCTTGGCCGAATCAAAAAAAAAAACTTTACATCCAAAATCAAGTTGGGGACGTCTCCCCCCACACCCTGTCAATGTAGGGGGCAGTGCCTCCCACACCCCCCACCTAAATATACCAATTCCAAGATCACTCCAAATTGGAGAAATGGGCATACTTCACAGAATGGCCAAGGGAAGTGTTTCCCTGGGTTAAATAGGCCATTTGACAATTTACGGTTTCAATATTACAAGTTCGAGCTTTACTTATTCAATTAAGTAAAGCTTCGATCTTGTAATATAGAACCATTGAGACAACATATGAATTATCTTGTGAGGATCATATACCATGAATGTGCAAATAAGCTACAATAAAGAAACAGTTACAATGTGTTTGCAGATTACATGATCTATTTCTTCTTATAACAGTTTTCTAATACTGTTATTTTTCTTATTCACAACACCAAAATAAAATAGTATCTATCCTGTTATGAACAGTTTGCATTGCTGTAAGCTACATTTTTTCTGCATTCCTTGCTGAAATATGTTAACTCCAGAACTCATCTAACACTTTCAAACCAAAATGGAGCTTTACTAAAATCAAACACAGCAGTAGCAGCAATCACATGGTATAATGCACAGTATGTCAACGCTCTGTCTACTTCCAAAAACTACTATAAACTTTGTACAGCACAACCTGTAAACTGGTGACAGGGCCAGTACCTCACAGTTTAATATGTTGAACTAAGGGCATTTTAGAGCGCTATATTCCTCCTGCTGATTTCTTTGATCTTTTTGCAGTATGGTTCAAAGCAAAGGGTCATCTTTTCCTACTTAATACAGTGCATATTATAATACTGCACAGCAGAGCTTTGTTTCCAGTAACAGGAACTCACACTTTATTTTCTGTTGAATTGAAAAAAATGTGTTTCTGGAACTTGATAAAACTATGACCAGTACATTTTGTATCTAAACTCTGCCCAAAACTGCTCAGTTTACAGTGTAAATAAAAACAAAATATCTTTGGGCAAATGCAGCAATTCCAACATCTCATGTAGTTATCACACTATCTTGCAAGATTCTACAATTTGTAATACTTTTATGCTGCTAATATTCTACCCTCTGCAACCTACTAACTAAATGTACTTTGCAGGTTTCATTATGCTGTGCATTAAGACTCTCGTCAAGCCACCAATAAAATGCAATGCAAAATGATATTGTCATTTTATTGTAGTTACACTACAGTAACACAAATAAGCATAATTTAAATGCTCTGTAACATCCAGTGGAAGATTCCACAGATAGCTCATGTGGCACAAAACATCCCCAAGCATTTTACAGTGAATACGTACATGAAGCACCCGTCTATATTACAATGTCGAACATTTAGACTGTCAAACGCCTAAACGTTGACACCTAAATGTCAAATGCTGAAAACCACGAATGGCCAATTACACAAAATTTTTCCCTGTGAAAAAATTCGCTTGGCAAAAAAAAACAAAAAAAAAAACTTTAAAACCCTAACCAAGTGGGGGGCTTCGCCCCCACGCCCCCTCTAACTAAATATACCAACTCCAAGATTGCTCTACATTGGGGAAAATGGCAAATCCCCAATGATGGCCAAGCAAATGTTTTCCCTGGGAAAAAAAATTGAGTAATTGGCCTTCATGGTTTTCAGCATTCGACATTTAGGTGTCGACATTTAGGCGTTCGACAATCTAAATGTTCGACAATGTGATAGGAACCCACATGAGCCACATCAGCACATCATAATACAGAGATGAATGTCTATCCTCTGTAGTGTTAACAGGCAAAAACCTCTTTCAAATTGATGTGAAACGGTGACTTTCCAGCTGTCAAAAAACTGTACTGCTATACCAAAGAATGATGGGCATCCATCCTTTCTTACTATAAACAGCATTAAAGATAATGCCATGGTTTACCTACTGGATCTTGATGTTCTAAGTTATTGATTCAAAGCTGATATGTAGAATGTGTGTTCTAGTAAGCATTCAGTTACATCTTGATTCTGAGCAATTTGGAAAAAAATAATCAGGAATGTAAGCATTACATTACAATTTTAACATTTAGTTAGAATGTTAGAGCTAATGTTATGAATCCTACCCAACCTCTCATAATTTATAATTTACCTCGAGGAGATAAGACCTTATGGTAGGCTATATTTAATGGGATGATCTGGAAATGTGGGTGGAAGGGGTCTGCATTGAATCTGGGACCGTCCACTCTGAATGACTTTCTATTGCCTGCACAGATTTTCAAAACAAACCCGAAATTCAAGTACCATTTTGAGTGAAGGTGAAAACTTGACTGATTACAGCAGAAATGGATTTGGCACAAGGTTTTAGCTCCTTATGATATCATTTTTGGGTGTTTTGCCTGCACACGTAAATGCAACACAATGTTCAATATTCAGCAGGGTATTAATCTTAGAAATAAATGATCTGAGGGCAAAGATAACAAGCATTGTTATCACTTGATGAATATTAATGAACGAATCTTCACGTCATTTGATGAGTATTAACGTCTATATCCATGTGCATTTGCAAGCGATTATTGTAGTTACTGCATGGCATTGAATAGCATCACCTTTAAGCCAAACCACGAGTACATTCCAAATGGAATTCTGTCACTGAGTGAACTGATGTCAGAGCCTTCATCAACTCGCTTTTGTTTTCCTGCTTTCAGGCTATCTGATTGGACTATACAAGGTCTCTGTTAGTACTTTTATTTTGTTTACTTTTTTCATAGGTTCATTGGTTCATACCTCATAGCAAATTGCTAGACTAACTGTCCCTGTGGGTCATTTTAAGCCTAGCCAATTCCCTCCCCAAAGGTGAAACTCAAACCCTTTTGTGTCAGTGAGGCAAACACCTTAACCATTATACCAACCCCTCATAGCTGTAACAGTTTTCCTGTTAGTGTGCTCAGTGTAGGGAACAACATCATGGAGCACATTCTCCAAAAACACCTTCAAAGCACCATGGGTCTCCTCATAAATAAGCCCTGAAATACATTTCACACCACCTCAGTGAGCTAAACAATGAATAGAGAGCTTAGTAATACCTTAAATATTATCTTGCAAAACCCTATGATGCCTTTTAGTGCCGTCTTTTCCAAGGCTCTTTCCTCCTTTATCACGACCAGACATGACTCCTTGAATTGAATACTAGCACAATGTATAAATGCTCGTCTCTCCCTCAATTCATAGGAAAGAAACTGCATGTCATATGATAGTCGCTGCTATCGGACCTGATGGTGAACTATTAGCACAAAGAAAAAAGGTACTCGGTCATCTGATAATGTAGACAGTATCAATTTTGTCTAAAGGCTTGCTTCAGGAAGAAACTTTTAATCTTTTTTTTTATACTAGCATCATCAGTCAGAGACATCCTTGCTCTTTGAATGTTAACATCATAGTAAAGCACAAGCCAAGAAAAAATTATTGTACTGCTACATGGTGTCACAACGCATTTGGAATTGCTGTCTACATAGTATAAATTGCAAAAAAGAATCAGCCAAGCTAGAGTCTTTAGTGTGTGCAATTTTAAACATTCTGTAGTGAAGGCCGATGGTATATATGCAAATGACCCCTTAAGGATAAACCAGTGTTTCATCTACATGCCTCTGACAAATTTTTTTACTTTATTTATTTATTTATTTGTCATTTGTTTTAAAGTGTTTATGGGTGCATTCAGGCCAATAAAGCCATACCTCACTAGCTGTAGACATACATGCTCTGTTTTTCTTTTGTTTTGTTTTTTGAAAGGTCATGGGCATTCAGTTGCCATGTACTTGAAATATTAGTTCGACCTTAAGGGGTCAGTTCCATATATTCCATGTATATGGTGAATAGGTAAGTGAACTGCCCCTTCACTGACCCTTTTCAGAAATGACTAGGGTCACAAGGACAAGGGTAAATATAACATATGCTGTACATGTTGCATCGTTTTAAGAGATTGGAGAAAAAACTGCATTACACAATGGACACCCACAAGGACATGGACAGTCATGCAAAACTGGACACAGACAAGTGTGCAGGTGTTGGGTTTTAAATATGTTAGCCTAACATAAATACTGGGAAATAAACATCTTTTTGGAAACTAAAAAAACGCTTCAAATACTTTAGTGTTTATACAAATTCAGAACCAACAACAAATGCACTAGTTAGGATGGCAACGTGGGGTTGTGTCAGAAACTACTGTGTTTAATGATACTAACATCTCAATTAACCTTTTCCTTTTAAGTTAATTAACTTTTTACATTTATATTTTATACTTTTTTTTACAAGTATAATAGATGGATGTTGCCTTTTCAAGAAGTATTTTAGCTACATTAAATGATTTATATTTTGTATTTTTATTGTAGTTGTGTTCATGTTGTTGAATATTTGTGACTGGTTTATTTTAAATCATGTGGTACAGCCTAAGCTATTGTAAGGAAGTGAGGTGGGCAAAAAAACTTTTAAATTTGTTCTGAAGAAGTCCATATGCATTTACGGGAGGAAGAAAGCATTGGCTTAAAAGTTTGATATGATGTGTTGTAAAATAAATCTTTAGGGGCACGTGGCTTTGAATTGAGTGAATTTTAAAATTATTGTGGTATTAATGTCATTACATTTACCAGTTTCCAACCAGTTTCCAACACAACTCAAGGCTGTCATCCTAACTAGTGCATTTGTTGTTGGTTCTGAGTTGTTTTGTGCACTAGTTTTTGTTATTCTTTGGTTTATACAAATTCATCTTTCATATGGAATTAATTCAGTTTACAATATTTATTCATTCTGTGTATATATTTTTTTAAAAGTTAGGGTAGTTTCCAGGGAAACCACCAAAATGTAGGTATCAGGTACTGGTACAAAGTGTATTTAACTATTTTCAGTGACAAGTATAAGAACATTTTCAGGTTGTTTTAATGCAAACTCATGCAGATTCCTTAAGACTGATGTAGTACTTCAGACTCTGCTCCAGCTGACCTGCTAACATGAGTTCTAGAGAGAGAGAAACACCTGTCAGGTAAAGAGTTAGGGGAGGATGTGGGCAGCTTACTGCAAAATCAGGTCATGTTCATGACTTTACATACCTGGTCTGTCACCCAGTCTCACTTAATCCAACCTGTGCCTCCTAGGTTGCTAGGACTACAGGTGTATGGCACACACCCTGATAACAAGATTCCATAACAGTCAATGATGCTGAACTGGATTATGCATGCATTGTATATTCCGACACTTCCTGAACCCATGGAACATGGAATAAGCACAGTCACAGAGGTTTGGGCATCGCAATGAGTACCAGGGATAATGTATACACTCTACAAGGACATGAGATCTGGGATATGTGTGTGTGTGGTGGTGGGAATGTTACCTGTAATCCCTACATGAGCTCCAAAGAGCAGTGCATCTGGAACATACCCAATGGCACAAAAATGTCCAGTGAGGATCATGGGGGCAAAAATGAGTGGCAGTAAGCCCACACAGTAGGAATGGTAAATGGCACAAAACAAAGTATATTGAACAAGATGAGAAATACTCTGCACAATGAAGGAGGTAACAACAGCTGTAACACAGCAGGACAATTGGGACAGAATAAAAACTCATTAACCTAGAGACACTCATGTAGTCCCTGTAAGTACCAGAAGAGTCTCAAAACAATACAGCAGGACAGAATAGTATGTAAAGCACAGTAGATAAAGGACTGTCTTTTCATACATCCAGGCTCATATTTCCTCTGGGGATTTCGGATGCCTATATTAAGGGAGGATTTGAGATGGCTTTTAAGGTGCACTCTGCCAATTTATACTGGTCTTGGATTTGAGGCTGTGGCTGCACTAAGTTTTAGGGGACTGCTTGTAGGACTCACCCCATCCTAGAATGCCTGTGCACCTCCTCATTTGTACGCATCACCTGAGGAAGCATATATGATGTCATTCCGAATCATCAATATTTAGAGAGTCCTTGTAAACTCAGAGGAACACGTTATCCCAAGCGTGAATTTGTTTGGAATCCAGTCTTTTGACACTTCCAGTAGGAGTTTGCTTTATCCGTCAGCATATGACAGGACATGCATGATGCAGGTATCACAGAAGATTTAAACATGTTTCTGCCAGGAAACAGCTGTTTCCAGAAATAGATGACTTATACATTAACATAACATCTCTTAAGTCTTTCTGTTCTCCATTATTCCTTCTACATTTAGCTGCTGTTTTTAATTCCAGAAAAATGCTAAACATGATCTGGTTTCTAGTTTTTTTATTTAAAATACCCATATCATACCTGAGAATATATTTTTAACATTTGACCCTGGTTCTAGAATTGATTAAACATTTGTCTTAAGGGAAGAAAATGCAGTGACAGGTGTTAAGAGAGGCAGATGTGTTCACTGATGGAAACTGTTAAGGCTATCCCTCTAACATGAGAAATGGGAAAGTTTGTAAATCCATTTCAGGTGGTAAATCACCTTTTAATGTAAGGCTACTGTGGAAACTGATTTAAAGGTTGGGAAATAAAGAATAGAAGCTTCAGCTAAGTTTATTGCACATGGATACATTGTCTCTAATAAAGAGAAATGTTGTAACGAACTTCACAATGGGCTCTTTTTGAATTTGAAATGCAAGCTGTCAGGATCTCTGGAATACTGAAATGAATTTTCTGAAAAGGGGGGTATATAGTAAGTCTGATATTGAGGTACCTCAGGGTATTACCCTTCCTCTGAGGAATGCTAGTCTTAGAATAAGGGTATATAATCAGCATGGGTGTAGGAAGGGAACTGCTTACATCAGGGGGTACAAGGGTGACCCCCTTGTTGCGAAATTGCTTCAGCAGCAGTAGAGACAGTTTTGAAATTCTCTGCTATCTTTGTCACGTGCACTTTATCATTGTTGTGTGACTCATGATAGTAGGTCTCACAGATATGTTAGGGTACCATTTTCACCACCCCTTAAAATGTTTATTCTTGTCAATACATTACTTTAACTGATGCTTTTCTTAACCTCACTATGACTTCTTGCACTGCTGAAACAAACACAGTGTTACAATATTTATAGAATCTGATCTAACATAACTGCCAATGAGCAGATTAACTGTATAATAAAGTAAATCAAACTTAGTTCTTGTTTTTGATTAACTGAAATCTAAAACTTCAACTTAAAATGAAAGAACTCTGAACAGTATAAAACATGTTTATTCTCGTATAGTAAAATAGCTGAATCATTAAAATATTGTCCTAACCTGTAAAAAACTGATGAAAATTATGTTTGAGTAAATAATTGATTGCAATTTTTACAGTAATCTGATGCACAAAGCATCAGGCAGCACAGTGCTACAGTAGGTAAAACCTTTTAAACATGATTCATTTCCTTTTAGTAGGCCATTGCTGGAGCCTTCCTGTGTCCTGAAAGAGCGCTCTTCAAACTATCTGGAGATATACAGAGCTGAGTATATTTTTCTGGCACTTCAGAGTTGTGAAATGGTAATTGTTGTTTGACTAATTTTATATCATTGCTGGCTGACTTCAGAGTTGTGCACTGTTATTTTTGCTTCACTGTATAGTTTTTCAGATCTCTGCTGAAGGTGTTGGTTTTCCTATACCCACCCTCCCTATTCCTGTGTTGTTGTTTAAATTTGGAGGTTTTTGCAGTTGCCCGCCCACACTGTAGATTTTATCTGGGACACTCCCCCCAGTCCCATCTCTTTACCTCATTCTACCTTATAGACTCCTTCTGCATTGTTTTTAGTCATTTTTAATTTAATTGCATTTTTTAAACTGTTTGGTCTAGCATTGCTATAAGTGTGCTAGTTTGCACTGCATTTGAATTGTTTTGACTGCTGTTTTAGCTACTTTTCTGTATATATATATATATATATATATATATATATATATATATATATATATATATATATAAATACCTTTCCTGTAACTAGTGTAGTCCAGATTCAGATTTGTTGTATCCAGGACTGTATGTAAGCTTCTGAGCCCCCCCACCCCAAGCTTTCTGTGTTGGAGGAAAGCCGTCTAGCTTATCAGTGGGAGTGGTAAGCATTAGGTAACCTATCTATCACATAAGGAGTGGTTCTGGCCCAGAAGTTATAGTTATTGGCCGTTTGGGCAGTTTTTCCATCTCTCTCAACTTTCTGATTTAAAAGCCCACATTTGCACTTGTTTCCCCCCTTTCCTGTAACTAGTTTAGTCCAGATACAGATTCTTACATTTAGCACTTGAATTTGCTTATTCGTGATCAGCACTTGTTCAGAACTTGTAAGCACTAAATAACCTACTAATTACTACAGCACTCAACCTTCCTCATTACCTAGAGGAAAACTGTTTTGGTACTTACTTTCCTCACTTAGAGAAAAACAACTTTTGTACTCACTTTCCTCACTTATCTAGAGGAAAATAGTTTTTTTTATTCAGGCATGTCCAAGGGTCAGCTCCCAGTGTGCTCTCCTGTCTATCTGATGAATCTGGGCATCTTGGGGCAATGTAGAAATTGCCTCATGTACACAGACAACCTCTCCTCCTACCACCCAACACTACAATCTGTGAGAGATGCACTTATCTAGCCAAACTGGAGGTAAAGATCTCTCCAATCAAGACTGAACTTGACAGTCAAGAGGAGAAGGTAAACACTTGCACCACACCACACTCATCACATAGTCTCACTAAATCTACACCACCAAAATCCACACATAGAAACACAAAAACATTTGCGGAGGCTCTCAATAATAATCTTCTCAAGCAACAGAGACCTCCAAAGCAGAAATGCAAGAAACCTCCAACCCCCAACACAACCCAAATGACACACAGCCCGCAGACTCAGTGTGCCACTCAACCTCAGCCAATAAGGCAAAACAACGTACCCAACACACTAGTCAGGTAACTCTATAGTCAGGCACACTGATGTCCCACTCACCAGGCTAAACAAGGAGAAGGTTACTGTCAGCTGCCTGTCTGGTGCCAGGATCTGCCACATAACCCACGCACTCAGGTCACTCCACAACAAGTACAAATATGACTCTGTCATTGTCCATGTTGGTGTGAATGACCTGAGATGTACCTCCCTGGACTACATGAAAAGAGACATGGAAGAGCTCTACGATCTTGTAGCCTAGGCAGGTATGACCCTAGCCCTGAGTAGCATTCTGCCATCACCCAGAATGATGCCACAGTATAAGAACAAAATGATTAACTTCAACAATTGGCTAAGCTTCTGGTGTCATTCTAAAGGGATCCAGTATCTGTCTGCCTGGGACAAAGCTTTGCCAGAGATGGCCTGCACCTGTCACTCTGGGATTCTGGATACTGGCTAAGGCTCTTGTCACCCATATAGTGCCTTTTTTAGGCAAGGTTCAAATGACAAATTCACCACCGTAACAGGAACAGGCAAGCAAAAACTGAGGGTGATGGTACTCAATGCTAGAAGTCTAAATCTCAAAATGCACTCACTCAAGGCACTCCTTAAAATGGAGAACATTGATATATGTGCAGTGACTGAGACCTGGTTCAAGGCTCCAGAGAGCACCCCTGCACTACCAGGCTATAACTCATACCACACTTTTCGGCCATGTAACCTGGATGGGAACACCAAAGGCAGAGGTGTGTCCATATTCATTAAGGATATCCACACCTCCAGGCTAGTTGCTCAACATAATGCAGCCGAGGTTATCCAAGTGCAACTAACTCTGGGCAAAATTACAATCCAAATTGTAGCTTGCTACAGATCACCCACCATGCCCCAGGATTCCCACTCCTCTTTTCTTGATGTACTGGAAAATGTTAGGGTTCAACCAAACACCCTAATAATGGGCGATTTCAACTACCCCACCATTAACCAGGAAAACTACTCATGCACCAACTCCTTCACTCAAAGCTTTCTGAAATTCATAAACTCCAATGCCCTGGATCAACTTATCCACACCCTCACCAGGGGCAACAATATCCTAGATCTAGTCATTACCAATATGAGTGACCGGTGTTCCACACCTGAAGTCAATGCCTCAATGGTCCGATCCGACCATAAGCTAATTACCCTAGATATCCACATCCTGCCTCCACCCCCCCATTAAGGAAACCATGGTAAAAAAATTCTCCAGAGCCAAATTCATGCTTCTTAAGACAGAAGTGGTGAACTTCATGACACCCATGCAGATGGACAATACAGTTACGACTACTGAATCCTACACAATTGCACTTTATAAGCACTTACATGAGTGCATGGATCGTGTTACCCCAAACAGAACCAAGACGCTATCCTCCAAAAAAAGGAAGCCGATCTGGTGGTCCCCTGCCATAAACAAAATGTACAACAGAAGGAAAAAACTCTTGCAAAAGAGAGTAAAACCCCACGAGTGGAGGAGCTCCCTGGTCAGCCTCAGTAAAAAGCTGTGATCCCTGATAAAATCCTCAAAAGCTAGTTACGAAAACAAAATCGCCACTGATTCTAAAGACAACCACAGAGCATTCTATAGCTATGTCAAGAATCTCAATGGCAACACTCAGATCTGCTCTGAGTTACAGCACAATGGCACTAAATATACAGACCCAACTGATATTGCCAACATCCTGGCAGATAGGTTCAGTGCTAACTTTACCCCCCTCTCACCTCCTAAAGAGCCCATCTCTATACCGGAAGAATGCAAAGTTCCTGTAATCACGGCTGCACAGGTAAAAACCACACTCTCCAAAGCCAAGAACAAAGCATCCATGGGACCAGACAACATCCCAGGCTGCGTTCTACATGAACTACAGAACGAACTGGCACCCCACCTAAGTACCATGTTCAATCATAGCCTCACCTCAGGCTTTGTGCCTGCTGAATGGTGCACAGCAACGGTTATCCCACTCCACAAGGGGAGAGCCACCACAGACCCCGGGAACTACTGCCCCATTAGCCTGAAGAGCCTGGTCTGCAAGGCCATGGAACGTATCATCATGGAACAGGAGTGTCCAACCCGCGGCCCCCCAGGGCCACATGCCTCAGGCTCTTCCATGCCATGCGGCCAGCGACCCTTAAATTTAAATTTAATTTTAATTTTTTTTTTCCATTATGTTTCGCTGTGCGTACTTTTGCTGTTCTGACATGCGCCTTTTTTTTTTTTTTTTTTTTTTTTCGCTTTCCGCTGGCCGCCTTTATTGAAAACAAAACACCGTTCCCGCGTTTTTATATATTACTTTTAAGAAAAGCTGAAGCTGAGAGAGAGGAAGGGAGAGTTATTATTTTTTTTTGCTTTGTACACTACAGTTAAGTGTAGTAAAGTTAAGTGTATTTTGACACTGTGTCTAGCATCTAATCTAGAAGCACATTTTTGTCTCCTGTAGCCTTTTTTTTTTCTAGCAAACCACTGCCCAGCAAGCAGACTGCAGCATTATTATATCTGTATGTATTTTTATTTCTGTGCATGTATGTGTAAATGCATATGCAGTACTTTTTTACTATGATCTTGCAAATGATTTTAAATGATAAAAATGAAAAATTTTTAATTATATTCTAATTTATATTTCTCTATTCTAATGATTCTAATACTAAATTCTATTTCTTTCTTCTATTCTCTCTTCTATTAGTTTTAATTTGTGTAAGTCTTTTCCCTCAGTTCTCTGTAAATCTGTCTGGTAAATTCATTTTGTTTTGTAGAAATTCATTTATGTAAATGGTTTTTTGTTCTCTATAACTGGTGCTGTATCCTTTCAGAGTATTCCAGTCATGCACTTCTATAATTTCATGTAATGTAACCAAGTAAACTTTATTGTCTTTTGCTTCTTCATGGTTCATTATGTCATAGCACCGATCATAGCCAGTCAGTTAGTTAGCATGCAGATGGTAGTATAAGCACATATAACTATAGTTCCCTATAAACTAAAGGGTGCAGGCCAAACAAAACAATACAGCTAGGCTTATAAATGCCCAAACTAAACTGTGGCTAGTATGAACCTGAACCTATATGAACCTATAAAACTGTGCTGCTGATGGCATCAAGCGGATTTTTTGCTGTTGATAAAGCAGATTAAAGTCCTCAAGTAGAAATAAAAAGTTTTAGATTTAGAATGGTAGGTGATTAGTAATGACTACTGGGGTAGAGGGATATAAATAAGTGACGTTGGAGTTTCAGTATCAACTGGGCCAGTCACATGGGTGGTGTTTTTTTTTGGTGGGTTTTTAACCTACTGTTTTTAACTTTCTTCAACTAGCACATTCAGTGTTTTTCTGCCCCCTTTGATCTCTTCATGTCTTTGCCTCAGCCTGTTCACAAGCCGTAGTAACTTGTATTACTTGCTAGATTATGCTCTTTTAAACATTTTACTGTTGTGATTTTTTTTGGTTAAACCCAAGACTTTCATTAAGAACCCATTTTCAGTACTATCAGAATTATTTCTACTTAATTCATTCCATTGCCCTTATAATTTGACTTGTAGCTCTCTCTCCTTTTGAAACTTTTATCTCAGTGAACTTTTTATCTGAAGTCCTGGTAGTCTATTGCCTCCCAGGAAGGAGTCACCTCTCCAGAGGCCATTGCAAAAGTTTCCATGAGGGCAGAAATGAAGTGGTGATTAAGTGTACGCCATGTGTTTCTCTCTCACTTCATGAAGTGTGTAGTTCACTTTTCTTTTGTGTCGTTCAGGGTCTCTTTCTGGCGGGGTTGTTTCCTTTTCTTCGGTTAGTTATCTTTTCCTTCCTTTCTAGCCCTGCATGTCTAAGGCTCCACTTTAATATGCATCTTCCCCTGTTTTCTAGCTTCTGTTGTTCTTCTAGCTGTGTGTCTACTTTTCTTAGGTGTCTTTATTTTGAAGTGTCTCTTCTCCTAAGTAAAGTGAATTCCCCTAAGAAGTGTACAAAGTGTATTTAGAATTTTCCAATCAATCATGTTTTTCTTTCCTTATAAATCAAATTTAGTTTAGATCTTCCCTTCTAAAAGTAATTTTATTTGTTTTTTCCTTTTTCAGAATTATTTTTTTTTTTTGCCCCTTTTTCTTATGTTTTGGTTGAATTGAACAGTGTAAAGAATTTGTTGTTTCAGAAAAAGAAGGATGGAGGATTTGCAATTCTTTAAGTTGATGGCAGAAAGCATATCTTGCATTTTTGCAACCTTTACTGCAGTTTATAGTTTCTATAAGTCAGTTTCCAACTGCAGAGCTTTTCTTGCATATCAGCTAGTTTTACAATTGTTCTCATCTGTAAGTAAAAATTGTTAAGTCTAATTCTGAAGTGCGACTCAGTTTTATAAATGGTCTCTTTTGCTAAAGATTGTTTTCATTTTTGTTCAAAATGTTGCTAACTTTTGAACAACCCAATCTGTTTAGCATATCTTGCTTTAATCTGTTTTAACTAGTTAAACTTTTGCTTTGTTAGCTTCTTTAAAACTTTATATTCTTAAATAATTCTTTTTAGTATTCTACCAGTTCTTGAAACTTATGGCTAGTTTTACAGACTATATCATGGAACTTATAAACAAAGACATTGGTAATCTCCAAACTCTGGATCCCATCCAGTTCGGGTTTGTAAAAGGCAGATCATGTCTCCTAAACCTGATAGACTTCTTTGAAGCAGTCACCAAAGATGTAGACAAGGGTAAGGTGGTTCACACAGCCTATCTAGATCTTGCCAAGGCTTTTGACACCATCCCCCACTCTGGAATTATAGATAAACTCACTAAACTAGGTATAAATCCCTACGTCACAAGATGGGTTGCCAGCTGGCTCACTGACAGAACCCACACTGTGAAAATAGCAGACTCCAAATCCAACTTCAGACCAGTGACAAGTGGAGTACCACAGGGTTCAGTCCTGGGTCCTCTCCTGTTTGGTATCTACTTCTCTGAAGTACAGGCTAAGACAGAAGGTCTTTGGCTAATGAAGTTCACAGATGACTGCAAACTAGGAGCCATAATCAAAACTCCTAACGATGTGGACATCCTACAAAAGGGCCTCACTGAGACAGATGCCTGGTGTCAAAGCCATGGCCTCAAGCTCAATGCCAAAAAGTGCATTGTCATCCCCTTTGGTAACAACTCTGTACCCATGAACTACAACATAGGCAGTAGTATACTTAACACCAAAAGTGTGATAAGAGACCTTGGGACACAGGTGGACAGTAGTCTCTCCTTTGATAATCACATCACCACAGTAGTCAGGAAATCCTTCTACATGGCACACCTCATCACAAAAGGTTTCTCATCCAGAAAAAAAGAGGTCATTGTTCCCCTCTACTCATCACTCATTAGACCCATTATAGAGTACAATACCCCTTTTGGTATGTACCTCACAAGGCATCTACAACAACTGGAAAGGCCACAGAAATACCTCACAAAGAGGATTACAGGCCTCAAACAGATGCCCTACGCAGACCGTCTCAAAAAACCCTAGCTTTACTCCATCGCATATCGCCTACTCAGAAGTGATCTCTGCCTAACATACAAAGCTATGTCAAACCCAGAGCTGTTGGACATGCTCCACTTAAAGAAATCCCAATCCCTCCGAGCTATATGCTCTAGGGACCTAAACCTTGTCACCACAATAAACAGAACATGCCGAAGGGATAGATTTCTGTCCCAGAGACTTCCCATACTCTGGAATAAACTACCTATCTATATCAAACAAAGCTCCTCATTAGCACTCTTCAAGAAAAATCTTGATGATTGGATGGGAAATAGGAAATTCACCCTGGGGGATCACCTCTGTGGCTCTGCTCGAAAGTGGCACAGGAAACTAATTTTCTTGGGTGGAAAAAGCCAGGGTACCTTTTTGGCTGGGCTTGTATAGGCCCTAGGGCCGATAGCCTAGTACCTCCCTATGAACCTATGTGACCAGTGAAGCAGTTGAGACAGTTTTTACAGATGCTTTTACGTACTTAATTCTGGGCATGACCAAACTGTTGCTGATGTTTATTAAATGTGAATTTGGTACTGATGGACCTGGGATTGGACAGTAACAGGTTATGTCAAATGACAGGATAGCTTAGATAAGTATGACCACAGGAAAGTCTTTGTGGCTTTGGAACCACTCTATGAGCTTTCATTATTGTCTTGGGTAAAAGTGGACAGCCTATTAGGTTACTATGTTTAATATATGAAAGGCCATTTTGAAAGGGGGCTGCTGACTGCTGTGGCAGATACATGAGTATCAGGTTGTAGTAACTGGCTATGACATGATGAGTATGATGATTAATCTGAGATGTATGGATAGGAGTGCTGACAAGGTATTCAGTGTACCGAGCACCTACAACTATGTAAGAGTTCATCTAGACTCATGTTGTCTCAGTCATGTCATTTTTCATTAAAACTTCTATTAACAAATAACGTAACACTGATAGCCACTGTCACTGAAAAATGACTCACCCAAAAACACTTTTTATTGAGGGGGAGCACACCTCTCAACTGTTTAGATTTTCACAGAATGTCCAGATTTCTGCCTCATATATTTCACCTATTTCTCATAAAATTGCAGTTTTATGGCAAATCATTGAAGACTGAAGCAGAAGCCGCAGTGGTGCAGTGGTTAGCATTGTAGCCTCACAGCAAGAGGTTCTCCCGTTCAATTCTCAGCTGGAGCGCCTTCTGTTTGGAATCTGCATGTCCTCCCCATGGTCGAGTGATGCTAAAGACATGCAGGTAGGTGCGAGTGTGAATGGGCGTGCCTTCGTTGAAGGTTGGTCGTTGGGCTGGCAACTCGGCACCATAAAAATCCACTGCCAATCATGAGTAGACTGGAGTTCCGCTGCGGCGACCCCTAACCCATAAAAGCCAAAAGTCAGATTGAGGACTGAAGCAGAAAATAATGACAGAGATTTGAGATCCAAACTTCATACCCTACAGAAAATATTTGCTAATTCAAAACCTGTTACTCTCCCAACTTGCTAAGTTTATAAAAGCAATATTAAAAATTGTTCCTATTTTTGGGCCTTTCTTCCCCTCATTATTTATTGGTTTGTCCAGATTTCTTGCTCTAAGAGCTTGAGAGGTATGATGGGGAGGGTACAATGCCTATCATGTCCCACACCCCTCCTTACTTCAGCATTCTAACTTTGCAGGTAGATGAGAGGTATGAGGGGGAGGGGACAAGGCCCATCATGTCCCACACCTCTCCTTACTTCAGCATTCTAACTTCACAGGTAGATGAGAGGTATGAAGGGGAGGGGACAAAGCCCATCATGTCCCACACCCCTCCTTACTTCAGTATTCTAACTTCAGAGGTAAAAGAGAGGTATGAGGGGGAGGGGACAAGGCCCATAATGTCCCACGCCCCTCTTTACTTCAGTATTCTAACTTCAATGTAGATGAGAGGTATGATGGGGAGAGGACAAGGCCCATCATGTCCTATACCCCTTCTTACTTCAGGATTCTAACTTCACAGGTAGATGAGAGGTGTGGGGGGAGGGGACAAGGCCCATCATGTCCCACACCCCTCCCTAATTCAGTATTCTAAGTTCAAAGTAGATGAGAGGTATGAGGGGGGAGGTGACAAGGCCCATCATGTCCCACACCCCTCCTTACTTCAGTATTCTAACATCACAGGTAGATGAGAGGTATGAGGGTGAGGGGACAAGGCCCATCATATCCCACACAACTCCTTACTTCAGCATTCTAATTTCACAGGTAGATGAGAGGTATGAGGGAGAGGGGACAAGGCCCATCATGTCCCACACTCTCCTTACTTCAGTATTCTAAGTTCAAGGTAGATGAGAGGTATGAGGGGGAGGGGACAAGGCCCATCATGTCCCACACCACTCCTTACTTCAGGATTCTAACTTCACAGATAGATGAGAGGGATGAGGAGGAGGGGACAAGGCCCATCATGTCCCACACCACTCCTTACTTCAGTATTCTAACTTCAAGGTAGATGAGAGGTATGAGGGGGAGGGGACAAGGCCCATCATGTCCCAACATCCCTCTTTACTTCAGTATTCTAACTTCAAGGTAGATGAGAGGTATGAGGGGGAGGGGACAAGGCCCATCATGTCCCACACCACTCCTTACTTCAGTAATCTAACTTCACAGATAGATGAGAGGGATGAGGAGGAGGGGACAGGCCCATCATGTCCCACACCACTCCTTACTTTAGTATTCTAACTTCAAGGTAGATGAGAGGTATGAGGGGGAGGGGACAAGGCCCATCATGTCCCAAACTACTCCTTACTTCAGTAATCTAACTTCAAGGTAGATGAGAGGTATGAGGGGGAGTGGACAAGGCCCATCATGTCCCACACCCTCCTTACTTCAGGGTACTAACTTCACAGGTAGATGAGAGGTATGAGGGGGAGGGCACACAGCCCATCACATCCCACACCCTTCCTTACTTCAACATTCTAACTTCACAGGTAGATGAGAGGTATGAGGGGGAGGGGACAAGGCCCATCATGTCCCACACCCTCCTTACTTCAGTATTCTAACTTCAGAGGTACATGAGAGGTATGAGGGGAGGGGACAAGGCCCATCATGTCCCACACCCTCCTTACTTCAGTATTCTAACTTCAGAGGTACATGAGATGTATGAGGGGAGGGGACAAGGCCCATCACGTCCCACACCCTTCCTTACTTCAGTATTCTAACTTCAGAGGTACATGAGAGGTATGAGGGGGAGGGGACAAGGCCCATCACGTCCCACACCCTTCCTTACTTCAGTATTCTAACTTCACAGGTAGATGAGAGGTATGAGGGGGAGGGGGGCACAGCCCATCACGTCCCACACCCTTCCATACTTCAGCATTCTAACTTCACAGGTAGATGAGAGGTATGAGGGGGAGGGGACAAGGCCCATCATGTCCCACACCCTCCTTACTTCAGTATTCTAACTTCACAGGTAGATGAGAGGTATGAGGGGGAGGGGACAAGCCCATCATGGCCCAATATCCCTCTTTACTTCAGTATTCTAACTTCAAGGTAGATGAGAGGTATGAGGGGGAGAGGACAAGGCCCATCATGTCCCAACATCCCTCTTTACTTCAGTATTCTAACTTCAAGGTAGATTTCCTATGAGAAATGGCAAAGACTTTGCAAATTTAAAAAATATCCCACATAATGTTTATATTGTTGCAGATATAATCTACTACAACAAAATTAATTATGCAAGTAAATTAAGTGAAGCATATTTATCAAAGATAAAAATGAAAATTAAGCAGAAAACAAATGGAGAGTTTTTTCAATGAAGGCGGCTACAATTTACTGATGTGATCCCAATTAGATCAATGGTATCAGCTATGAATATTGGGTTTGTACAGTTACTTATAACTGGTACAAGCTGTCTATTTTAAAATGAAAAAATGCTAGATTGCAATATAGAAATGTGTTACTGGCTAGTAATAGTGCTAGCTTTAAGTGTGACTGATTTATTTGCTGCTATAGCAGGTCTGCACAAGCTTTTATTAGTAAAGAGAGGGCAGCTTTACTCATGTACTATATGTATTCATGAGTAACAGCTATCCACATGCTGGTATCATATGAATAGATATAGGCATAAATTAAATATTTCATGGGATAGGACGGAACGAGGGTAGTGTAGAGTTACAAATATCATAAAGACTGTTATTGTGAATAAAATATATGAAAAAAACAAACACCATCAGATAATGAGCCTGTCATTTATTATTTATAGCAATTATCTCTACCTATAGTAGCTGCTTGTAGCTGATGGGTATATTATTAATATTAGAGATGAAAAAATAAAAAATCCTGCAAAGCCATAGTTTACAAAGAACACGATTAAACTATCTGCGTGGGAGCTAGGAAGCTAGTCAAGGGAAGATGAAACAATACTGAAAGGAGCTAAGAAAATCTGAACCAGTTTTCACCTATCACCCCTGAACTGAAGTTCTTTTTCACTCTGGGCTATAGTGAGGTATTAGTCGGCATTTGCACAGTTTAGTGCTCTGCAAAGACACCGCTGAGTTATGCAGTACTTCTTAAAGTATGCCTAGCCTTTTGTATTACTTTCCTTCATAACGGAAATCAGCTAACAGACAGTCCATTATGGCATTGGTAGAGCAATTCCTGGATGGCACTGCTTCTTACTTCCCATGAACTAGATTATAGTCCACTCCTCCATGACAAGCACCCCCCTTTAGTGCTATACCAACTCAGTTCCACTCCTCCATGACAAGCACCCCCCTTTAGTGCTATACCAACTCAGTTCCACTCCTCCACGACAAGCACCCCCCCTTTAGTGCTATACCAACTCAGTTCCACTCCTCCATGAGAAGCACCCCCCTTTAGTGCTATACCAACTCAATTCCACTCCTCCATGACAAGCACCCCCCTTTAGTGCTATACCAACTCAGTTCCACTCCTCCATGACAAGCACCCCTCTTTAGTGCTATACCAACTCAGTTCCACTCCTCCATGACAAGCACCCCCTTTAGTGCTACACCAACTCAGTTCCACTCCTCCACGACAAGCACCCCCCTTTAGTGCTATACCAACTCAGTTCCACTCCTCCATGACAAGCACCCCTCTTTAGTGCTATACCAACTCAGTTCCACTCCTCCATGACAAGCACCCCCTTTAGTGCTATACCAACTCAGTTCCACTCCTCTATGACAAGCACCCCCCTTTAGTGTTATACCAACTCAGTTGACTGCAAATGAAGGAAGATCCCTACTGCACAACTGAGAAAGGGCCAAACACTATAAGGACTACCCTGATTAAATTAAAAACTAGGGGTATCTGAACTAATCCTTGAAACAAGCATTGTTGGAGGACTGCCTCGTCACTACTTTGTTTATGGAGTGTGCTTTTCAAAACATCTTTAAGTTTAATTTAGACATCCTCTATTTCTGCCTTCATTCAGAGAGTTCTTAATAACATCTGGATTCTCCCAAGTTATATTTCCCTAAAGAAACTTTTATTTTATTCTATACTTGTCAGTGTTTGCCAACACTTATTTTAGCTGTTTAAATTCCTCAGAAAAGCTTACATTCCTTTCCATAGATTCTTTAAAAAAATTATATTCATGAAGGGGGCCAACTTCATGTGCTCCTCAAACCTGCTCCCAGTTCCCACCCTTCTTCTCCACACTTAAACATCACTTCTTCCCTCCACATAATCCACTAACTACTTCATAGGTTAGTACTAGGTTAACTGCACTTTTGGGTCATTTGAAGCCTAGCCAATTACCCCATGTGAGAATCAAACCCTGCACCTTGTGTCTTTAAGGTAAACACCTTAACCATTATGTCATCCTCCCACCACTTTTATGTTATCCTCCCACCCCTGTTATTTAAACAGCCTGCAGATACAGCCTATTGTAATATTTCATTCACCCTGCAGCCCTTTAAGCAGCTCACTGCATAACTTCTATGAATTTAGACTTACCGAACTACTCTGCTAGCTCTAATAACATGGAACAGTTCTAAGGACCCTGGATTTCATTATCTCATAAAACTGCTGAGTACTACTTGTGATAAACATTTTGGGCTGAACTTAGTTCTTATCCACTCCAAGGCTGGCCTTTCATTTTCCTGAAGCTGTCAGGTGCCCCCTGGAATGTTTGTGCATAAATTGTTTTTGCTGAATTTGATGACATCAGAGAACGGACACTCCACACCATGCAGTGTGCATTATTGGACTGCCTTCCTAAGGAAGGTGTTCCCATCAAGTTCATACCAAAGTCAACTTGTTCCAAATTAAAAATGTCATAAGTGGGAATGACCTTCTTTTCTCAGACCACTTTGTTTCACTTTTGCTCTTGGGATATGATCAGGGTCCATTTTCCTTACTGCTTCTAAATGGTATTACGTCGCATGCAATATAATTTTTTTTTTTTTGCCAGAATATATGTAATAATGTTTAATTGTGCAATATTGACTAAATTCTTGCTGGAATATATGATATACTGTTTATTTTAATTTTCCCATGTATTGGTTGTGAAAGAAGAGATTTTTCCATTTCAGAGGCCTTGCTGTGTGAGCATGTTATGGATACTGAAGTGTGTTGACATAGCTGATGTAGAGGTGTTCTCCACGAGTCTATTCAGGTGACAAGAGCATCAGCAAACAACCATCTTACCTTCTTTGATATCTTCTTCTGTGAAACTTATGCCAAGTTTAGCTATCCTCAGCTTTATGACCCTGTCTGGGGCTATTAGCTCTATTTGAGTCCTTCAGCTGTCCCCAGCAATCCTAAAGTGCTAATGCAATTTCCAAGGATGCAACAAAGAGCTTTGCTAATACTGCCGCTAGTATTGTCATTGCTTGTTTTTTATCAAGAAACATCTTTCTTAAATTATCATGTATGACATAGGCAGTCATAAATTTATATGAATGAAAACAAACCACATTGCCACAATCCCATTTGCAAGCATTTTATATTACAAACCATATCGACATAATCCTAATTGCAAACATTACACATCACTTATAAACTATGCAAGCCATGCCTTCTTTTAAACCTATAAACTATGCAGTCATGCCTTCTTTTAAACCTATAAACTATGCAGCCATGCCTCCTTATAAACCTATAAACTATGCAGCCATGCCTTCTTTTAAATCTTTTAACTATGCAGCCATGCCTTCTTTTATACCTATAAACTATGCAGCCATGCCTTCTTTTAAACCTATAAACTATGCAGTCATGCCTTCTTTTAAACCTATAAATTTTAAACCTATAAACTATGCAGCCACGCCTTCTTTTAAACCTATAAACTATGCAGCCATGCCTTCTTTTAAACCTATAAACTATGCAGCCACGCCTTCTTTTAAACCTATAAACTATGCAGCCACGCCTTCTTTTAAACCTATAAACTATGCAGTCATGCCTTCTTTTAAACCTATAAACTATGCAGCGACGCCTTCTTTTAAACCTATAAACTATGCAGTCATGCCTTCTTTTAAACCTATAAACTATGCAGCTATGCCTTCTTTTATACCTATAAACTATGCAGCCATGCCTTCTTTTAAACCTATAAACTATGCAGCCACGCCTTCTTTTAAACCTATAAACTATGCAGCCATGCCTTCTTTTAAATCTATAAACTATGCAGCCATGCCTTCTTTTAAACCTATAAACTATGCAGCCATGCCTTCTTTTAAATCTATAAACTATGCAGCCATGCCTTCTTTTATACCTATAAACTATGCAGCCATGCCTTCTTTTAAACCTATAAACTATGCAGCCATGCCTTCTTTTAAACCTATAAACTATGCAGCAATGCCTTCTTTTAAACCTATAAACTATGCAGTCATGCCTTCTTTTAAACCTATAAACTATGCAGCCATGCCTTCTTTTAAACCTATAAACTATGCAGTCATGCCTTCTTTTAAACCTATAAATTTTAAACCTATAAACTATGCAGCCATGCCTTCTTTTAAATCTATAAACTATGCAGCCATGCCTTCTTTTATACCTATAAACTATGCAGCCATGCCTTCTTTTAAACCTATAAACTATGCAGCAATGCCTTCTTTTATACCTATAAACTATGCAGCCATGCCTTCTTTTAAACCTATAAACTATGCAGCCATGCCTTCTTTTAAACCTATAAACTATGCAGCAATGCCTTCTTTTAAACCTATAAACTATGCAGTCATGCCTTCTTTTAAACCTATAAACTATGCAGCAATGCCTTCTTTTAAACCTATAAACTATGCAGCCACGCCTTCTTTTAAACCTATAAACTATGCAGCCATGCCTTCTTTTAAACCTATAAACTATGCAGCCATGCCTTCTTTTAAACCTATAAACTATGCAGCCATGCCTTCTTTTAAACCTATAAACTATGCAGCCATGCCTTCTTTTAAATCTATAAACTATGCAGCAATGCCTTCTTTTAAACCTATAAACTATGCAGTCATGCCTTCTTTTAAACCTATAAACTATGCAGCCATGCCTTCTTTTATACCTATAAACTATGCAGCCATGCCTTCTTTTAAACCTATAAACTATGCAGCAATGCCTTCTTTTATACCTATAAACTATGCAGTCATGCCTTCTTTTAAACCTATAAATTTTAAACCTATAAACTATGCAGCCATGCCTTCTTTTAAATCTATAAACTATGCAGCCATGCCTTCTTTTATACCTATAAACTATGCAGCCATGCCTTCTTTTAAACCTATAAACTATGCAGCAATGCCTTCTTTTAAACCTATAAACTATGCAGCAATGCCTTCTTTTAAACCTATAAACTATGCACTCATGCCTTCTTTTAAACCTATAAACTATGCAGCAATGTCTTCTTTTAAACCTATAAACTATGCAGCCATGCCTTCTTTTAAATCTATAAACTATGCAGCCATGCCTTCTTTTATACCTATAAACTATGCAGCCATGCCTTCTTTTAAACCTATAAACTATGCAGCCACGCCTTCTTTTGAATTGCTTATCCAGTCTCTTTTCTCCATCCTTTCTAACCTCCTCTGATTGATTCTTATCTTTTTCATGCAATATTTTACATGCTCTACTAATTATTCCTTTTTTAATGGCAGCATCTGTTCTAGATTCTACTAAAAACTCTACCAGTGTTAGTCTTTCATTTAGGACCTCCCCACCCCATTTCTATCTCTTTGCCTACACTCTGATATCAATCCTTGATAGGGAAGGCAATCTCTAACCTGCAGTCCAAATAAATTCTTGGCCTCTTCTCATTTTATTACCTTTCTCTCTCTAGTTATTTGCTCTCAATACCTTGGCCAGTTTTCACCGATACATTCCAGCCCCGTTTTGCCTATTATCTATATACTAATTTCACTCATCCCTATTGGCAGAATCTCCTTTCTCCATTCCCATGTTGGCTTAGTTCTTAGAATATTTTCTGCTACTTTATGAATATAATATTCTGTATGGTTATTGTTATGCTCCTTAAAGGTCTGCATCCAAAATCTCAGCCTCTACTCGTTTCTTGAGCTTCCCCCTGTTTCATCATCATCCCTTTTTACTTTGAATTATAGGTTCCTGCTTGTGCTATGTATAGGAGCCTTAACTGTGTAGCTCTGAAATACCCCTAGTCTGCCTTGTTCTATTGGAAGGATCAGTTTATTCTGCTCGACTCTTGGCGTCTTTTCCTCTGTAGATAAAATCTTCAGCTCTTTATTAATTGCTATCTACAACCTCTCCTCTGGTTGATAAAAATATGCCTCACCTGTATATAAAATAAAAGGGACTAAAACATAACTGCTTGTATCTTGCTATCCATGTCCATAAAACAGAGCTTCCAATTTCTTAGTTTTTGTATTATCTTTTGTTTAGTCAGTTCCTGCATATCCTTAGCTGCCACACCAAAATCCATTTTAATGCATACTCCTAAGTGCTTCGTTTTATCGTGTCCCCATAAATATGGATATTGCTGTACTAATTCATCTGTAGGTACATAATTTACAGCTAATGCCTTTGTTTTAGCTTCTTTAATTTTATATCCCAAAAAGATTTGAAACTGCCTCAAAATGTTCTATAACACTGAAATGTCCTTTTCTGGGTTTATCAGGTATAAAATAATATTATCTGCAAATTGAACCAGCTTTTCTTGACTACCATACCAGTTATATCCTTGAATTTCCGAATCCCTTATTTTCTTTGCCAATAGTTCTAAATATAATGCAAATAACAAAGGGGGAAGAGGGCACCCCTGCCTGGTTACTCTGTTAAAACAGAAATTATCAGAGAGGACCCACCCAGTTTAATTTTCCCCTCTGGTCCCTCATATATCCTCCTAATCAACCTTATAATTTTATCAGGGAATGCAAATGCTTCCATTGCCCTGCTTATAAAGTCCCAGCTTACTCCATCAAATGTTTATTCTGCATCAAGACCCACCAACAACAATGGTATTTTTCTTACATTCTGCTTCCCTCTGGATCATCAATGTTCTGTTAATGTTGTCAAATGTTTGCCTCCCCTCCAAAAAACACACTGATCCACATCTATCAATTTTGGTATCACCTTTGCTATTCTTTCAGTCATTATAGACATGAACACTATATAATCCAGGTTTAGTATTGAAATGAGCCTGTATGAAGCTGGATCTGATGGATCTTTACCCTCTTTAGGTATTACAGCTAACACTGCTTTCTTCCAGGATAGTGGTACATCTCCTCCTCTTAAAATACTGTTAAACAAAACCTTCCAGATCTTTATTACTTTTTCCCTCCTAGCTTCCAAACTTCCACAGGAATACCATCTCTCCCTGGGGACTTTCCTGCAGATTTGTTATAAATCACCATTTTTATTTCATCTCCTCTTATCCTAACTGTTAGTAACTGAGCTTCATCTACCTCTAACCTTGGCATATTTAATTCTTCCATAAACACTTCCATTTGTATCTTTTCTTGACTTCCATATGTCTATGCTTTATACAGGCTTTCATAAAAAACCCAAAGTAGTTCTAGTACTGGTGTAAGATCTCTTGTTATCTTCCTTGTTATGGGCTCACTAAGCTTGGCGACAGCCCTTTCTACTTTCTGTTGCCTGAGTCATTGTGCTAAAAGTTTTTGTGCTCTAGAGTAATTATCAAAAAACAATAGCTTAACAGCAATCTTTCTAAACTCGTGCATATTATCGCGGTAATCCCTTATTTTCTGCCCACATTCTGCAGTTGCTCCCCTTCTTGCTCTGTGAGATTCTCCCTGTTCTGCAATACTTTAACATTTGTCAGTCCCTCTAAATAATTATTGTTAATTCTTCACCATACCTCTGTTTCTTTTATTTCCATCTTATTTTTAAACTCCCCTTTAATTTTATCTTACTGCCTAGCTATATTTTCAGAAGAAATTTCTATCTTGTCTAGTAACTCCCAAATAATTTCCACTACCCATTCCCTAAATTTCTTTCTTTTCAACAGACAGGTGGGAAAGCACCAGTGTCTCATTTTTATTTCATTACCCTGTTTTTTTTAATTCAGGTATTATCGGAGCATGATCTGAAATAGTTATTGGATGCATATCAAAACTTTCAGTTAAATGCACATGTTGCTGTGAAATGTAAATTCTGTCTAGCCTAGCCCAGTTTTTGTATCTCGGGGAATAATATGTAAATTCACTCCAAACTCCTAGTAGTGAATTCACATCTTCCATGCCAAGTATTTTCATAAATTTCTTCAAAAATCTACCCCCTTTTGTTATATTTCCCTTCTGGGACCCCCAGACACATCTTCACTGTTGCAAATCAAGTGTCACTCCCCACCTATAAATAATATTCCATGCTGAAAGCTAATTATTTCTCCCAGAAGTTTCTTAAGCGTCATTGTAGCAGTTTTAGGTGGAATATAAATACAAGCCAATGTAATCCTCTTCCCTTGCCAGTAGCCCCTTAGTACTACATGTCTACCTATATTATCTTTTTTTCCTCTTCTATCACTATTGGCGCTCTTCTTGCCTTTAATATAACCACTCGTTTTCCATTGTGACAGATATTCCACTGAATAACTATCCTGAAAACCTTTCTTGTCATTGTTTTGTTTAACACATAGGTAGACACTGATCTATACCTTGTATCTTCTCTTTGTAATGCTTTCTGAGCTCCTTTTCATGTCTTCCTTCTACACCAGATCATCTACTCAGTTTTCTCTGTACCACTTTGTTTCCTATGCACCCTCTAGCAGTAACGACTCCTGGTGAAGAATAAAGTTGGGTGCTCAGCTAGACACCTTCTTCTGCTGTGCTCTATTCTCATGCTTCCATCTACTTTTCCCCAGCAAATCAGTGCTACACAGACTTTCCTGCCTCTGCTGTACACCAAAACCAAAATCTGATGTCATTGTATTTCTGTTAGTCTCTTTTACTAATGCAGCTGCTTTTTCTCCTGTGGTAGCTACTCTTTTCAATTTTACTAATGCAGCTGCTTTTTCTCCACCAAACTCAGTGTCACTATGCTCCTCTCATCTCCCATGGTACCTACTCTTTTCTCTTTTACTAATGCAGCTGCTTTTTCTCCACCAAACTCAGTTTCACTATGCTCCTCTCATCTCCCGTGGTACCTACTCTTTTCTCTTTTACTAATGCAGCTGCTTTTTCTCCACCAAACTCAGTGTCACTATGCTCCTCTCATCTCCCGTGGTACCTACTCTTTTCTCTTTTACTAATGCAGCTGCTTTTTCTCCACCAAACTCAGTGTCACTATGCTCCTCTCATCTCTTGTGGTAGATACTCCTTTCGATTTTACTAATGCAGCTGCTTTTTCTCCACCAAACTCAGTGTCACTATGCTCCTCTCATCTCCTGTGGTAGCTACTCTTTTCTCTTTTACTAATGCAGCTGCTTTTTCTCCACCAAACTCAGTGTCACAATGCTCCTCTCATCTCTCGTGATACCTACTCTTTTCTCTTTTACTAATACAGCTGCTTTTTCTCCACCAAACTCAGTGTCACTATGCTCCTCTCATCACCCGTGGTACCTACTCTTTTCTCTTTTACTAATGCAGCTGCTTTTTCTCCACCAAACTCAGTGTCACTATGCTCCTCTCATCTCCCATGGTACCTACTCTTTTCTCTTTTACTAATGCAGCTGCTTTTTCTCCACCAAACACAGTGTCACTATGCTCCTCTAATCTCCCATGGTACCTACTTTTTTCTCTTTTACTAATGTAGCTGCTTTTTCTCCACCAAACTCAGTGTCACTATGCTCCTCTCATCACCCATGGTACCTACTCTTTTCTCTTTTACTAATGCAGCTGCTTTTTCTTCACCAAACTCAGTGTCACTATGCTCCTCTAATCTCCCATGGTACCTACTTTTTTCTCTTTTACTAATGTAGCTGCTTTTTCTCCACCAAACTCAGTGTCACTATGCTCCTCTCATCTCCCATGGTACCTACTCTTTTCTCTTTTACTAATGCAGCTGCTCTTTCTCCACCAAACTCAGTGTCACTATGCTCCTCTCATCTCCCATGGTACCTACTCTTTTCTCTTTTACTAATGCAGCTGCTCTTTCTCCACCAAACTCAGTGTCACTATGCTACTCTCATCTCCCATGGTACCTACTCTTTTCTCTTTTACTAATGCAGCTGCTTTTTCTCCACCAAACTCAGTATCACTATGCTCCTCTCATCACCCGTGGTACCTATTCTTTTCTCTTTTACTAATGCAGCTGCTCTTTCTCCACCAATCTCAGTGTCACTATGCTACTCTCATCTCCCGTGGTACCTACTCTTTTCACTTTTACTAATGCAGCTGCTTTTCCTCCACCAAACTCAGTGTCGCTATGCTACTCTCATCTCCCGTGGTACCTACTCTTTTCTCTTTTACTAATGCAGCTACATTTTCTCCACCAAACTCAGTGTAGCTATGCTACTCTCATCTCCCATGGTACCTACTCTTTTCTCTTTTACTAATGCAGCTGCTTTTTCTCCACCAAACGCAGTATCACTATGCTCCTCTCATCACCCATGGTACCTACTCTTTTCTCTTTTACTAATGCAGCTGCTTTTTCTCCACCAAACTCAGTGTCACTATGCTCCTCTCATCTCCCGTGGTACCTACTCTTTTCTCTTTTACTAATGCAGCTGCTTTTTCTCCACCAAACTCAGTGTCGCTATGCTACTCTCATCTCCCGTGGTACCCACTCTTTTCTCTTTTACTAATGCAGCTGCTTTTTCTCCACCAAACTCAGTGTCGCTATGCTACTCTCATCTCCCGTGGTACCTACTCTTTTCTCTTTTACTAATGCAGCTGCTTTTTCTCCACCAAACTCAGTGTCACTATGCTCCTCTCATCTCCCGTGGTACCTACTCTTTTCTCTTTTACTAATGCAGCTGCTCTTTCTCCACCAAACTCAGTATCACTATGCTCCTCTCATCTCCCGTGGTACCTACTCTTTTCTCTTTTACTAATGCAGCTGCTTTTTCTCCACCAAACTCAGTGTCACTATGCTCTTCTCATCACCCATGGTAGCTACTCTTGCTCTGCCTACTTGAACTGTAATGTGGTAAGAAATTCTTTCATTTTCACTTTCTTCCTCTCAAGAACTTGTACCTCTATGACTCCACTGCTTGTGCCATTTACAGAGTTTATCTCATTAATTTAAACCCCCCCTAACTCTACTCAACCTTCTTTACTATTTCTACCCGAGTGTGAAAGTCTGTCTCCTTCATTTGGCTCCAGACATCTGTAGGTTCTTCTCTGCACCCACCCCTTTAATGACAACTTGAAGTGAACTCCCAGCAGTGGCTCTCTAATTTCCTGGTCCCCCCCCTATTTTCTCTACATTAATGGAGGCTGGGTTAAGATTCTGCCCTTAGCTTCTTCAAATCCACATCCTCTATTAGAGCCAAATCTTTAATAAGATGTAATAATATTTAGTAACCAGATACAGCATTCTATTTTAGGAAATCTAAAACGGTTTTCCAAAGACGTAAACAAACTAACCACCAATAAAATATGCTTCCAGCACGTCTTTCTCCAACACCCTTTTATGTTCACAAAGCCATCTCTCTTATTTTCACCTTTTTAATGAATTCAGTAACTTAACAACTCTTGCAGTATACTTAGCGACCTACTACCCCCCATACACCCCAACCTCCCCCTTTCATATCGCCATTCTACTTCAAACCAATCAAATTACATGACATTAAAACCTGTTCTAGAACTTAACACTTTGTCTTCCACTCAGGTCATGATAATCTATCAGGATGATTTATATACTACTGCAAAATCAGGCCATGATAATCTATCAGGATTGTTCATCCACTACTGCAAAATCAGGCAAATATAATCTATCACAATGGTTCATACACTACGGTAGAAAAAGTTTGTAATCACATTCTACGATATATACCTATAATCTGTAGGTCACTCAGAAAGTAATAGTTCAAATCCGGAAAATATCTGAAGTTAAACCCTAGCTAAAATGATAAAGCACTGAAAATGCATCTAACTTTTGACCTATCTCAATTTTTCCAGCCGTAGATAGAATACTTGGAAAGACCATTTATATCTAAAATTGTGAATCTGGTAAACAGTTCAACCTTCTATCACTAAAACATGTTTTTGAGAAGGTTAGAGCTCTATGTCCAAGCTTTTGACCTTCTTTGATGAGAAGCTGCCTAACCTGAATAAAGTGCACCTGACAGCTGCTCTGTTTATAGAGCTCACTAGAGCTTTAGATCTTGTTGACCACACTATCCTTATCAAACATGACCCTGAGGTTCAGTTATAAGTCCTCTTCCTCTTCTTTGAAGAACTTTTGGACTAACAGGCTCTTCTGAGTCAAGACTGTCTCCCCAATCTCCCCTACTTGTATCTTACTCAAAGACATGAAACGAGGTTCAGTCTTTGTGCATTTAATTTATTTCTTTAGTCTTCATCAACAAGGTTCCTAATAACCTCCATGATCTCTCACCTCTACTATATGCTGATGTCATAATAAGTTTTAGGCCATGCTCCACATTAATTATTAGTTCTGATAATGTGGCTAAAGTATCTGAGTTTTAGCTTTACTAGCAGATCTTCCAGTGAATAGTTTGGGTTTAATTATTTAAGCATTGACTGATATAATACTGCAGTGTGTGAACTTATCTGGAATTGCACCACAGCTGAAAAATATTATTCTTATAGCACATGCTCTAACTTAGCAGTCTAACTCTCACAGCCATATAAGGAACAGGAAACTGTGGCAACTCTGGTGCAGTCAATGTTGTGGAGTGATAGGCAGTGCATTCCCATATAAAAGAGCAATAGATAACACATGATGAAACTGAAGAGAACATGGCACAGGAAGATGTTCTGGAATTTTCTATAGAATGTCCGCAGGAAATGGAGAACAAAAAATGTACCCTCAGTTTAGAAGAAAATTATCTCATTGAAGAGTTGCTTGATTTAATAGAGATGGACAAACATATTAAGATCAATGAAAGAAATAGACTATAGAAGGTCAATAAAACCCCAAAATTTAGATGTTCATGCAATATAACAGAAGTAAATAGGATATATTACTGTGCAGCTTAATTAATAGACAAAGTCTTGCAGCAAGAATACAGGATAGTAATAGAAAGGAAGGGGAGAAATCGAATGCCATCACAGGTTCATAGGCTGGTACTAGGCTACCGGCCCTAGGACCAATACAAGCCTAGCCATAACAATTACTTGGCTATTTCTTCCCACAATATTTACTTGCCTGGATCCCTGTCTAGGAGGGTGACTGACGTGGTCACCGAGGTGAATTTCCTATCTCCCATCCAATCATCAAGGTTCCTTTTGAAGAGGGCCAAAGAGGCGCTCTGCTTGACATGTATGGGCAGTCTGTTCCAGAGTCTGGGGAGTCTCTGGGTCAGGAACCTATCCCTCCAGCATGTTTTGTTCATCGTGATGATAAGGTTTAGATTCCTGGTGTATGTCGCTCTGAGGGATTGGGATTTCTTTAAGTGTAGCATGTCCAACAACTCTGGGTTTGACATGGGCTTGTATGTTAAGCAGAGATCTCCTCTGAGTAGACGATATGCGACAGAGTATAGCTGGAGTTTTTTTAAACGGTCAGCATAGGGCATCTGCTTTAGGCCTGTGATTCTTTTAGTGAGGTATTTCTACGGCCTTTCCAGTTGTTGAAAATGTCTTGAGAGGTATATACCAAATGGAGTGTTGTATTCTACAATGGGTCTAATGAGGGATGAGTACAGTGGGACAATGACCTCCTTTTTTCTGGATGAAAAGCCCTTAGTGATGAGGTGTGGCACACAGAAGGATTTCCTGACTGTTGTGGCGATGTGGTTATCGAAGGTGAGACCACTGTTCACCTGTGTCCCTAAGTCTCTTATTACACTTTCAGTGTTTAGTGTACTGCCACCTATGTGGTAATTCATGGGTACATGTTTTTTCCCAAAGGGGATAACTATACATTTTTTGGCATTGAGCTTGAGCCCATAGGTCTGGCACCAAGCATCTGTTTCTGTAAGGCCCTTTTGCTCCCAGTTTGCAGTCATCCACGAACTTTGTTAGCCAGAGTCCCTTAGTGTTGGCCTGTACTTCAGAGAAGTAGATGCCAGTGGAAGTATCGAATAAAGAAAACTATAAAGCAATTAAGACAAGAAGTGTCACTGTTAGAAGAGTATAGAAGAGGGAATAGATCAACAAAAATATTCAGACAGATAGACGTGATAATAGCAATGTGTAATATTAGAACATACCAGGATCTAACATGTACTATTGCAAATAATAAACTAAAAGGATCAGCACAGGCAAAAAAACTTAGAATATATGTAGATAAATATAAAGGAAAAGTACAAAATAAGCAGTTTATTGATGAGCCAAAAAAGTTTTATAAAGAATTGGGAAACAAGGCAAAAGGAATTGAAACACCACCAAAACTGAAGAAATTGATACATTTAGGAGAAATATCTATGAAGATCTGGTGAAACATAGCAAAGATACAAAATGGATAGAAGAAGTAAAAGAAAAAATAAGAAGTTCAAATGTACAGGATGTGAAATGGGATGAAGTAATGGCCAGAGAGGTTGAAACAAAGTTAGGAAAAGCTCCTAATTGGAAACCCAAGGCCCAGATGCAGTACCTCACTTCTGGCTAAAATTATTAACATCTTTGCATGAAGATTTGGCTATGAGTAAGAATTATTTATATGCACTTCCTGAACTAACAGCATGTTAACAACAGGAAAAACAATGCTCCTACTTAAGAGCAAACCTGCAAATTATCCTAAAAATTATAGAGCAATGACTTTGCCTTCCAACTACATATAAACTATACACTGGATTTGATGGTGACAGAGTTTATAATCACTTAGAAGAAAACTCAATCATACCAATATAACAAAAAGATAATAAACGAAAGTCATATGGAACAAAGGATCATTTGTTGTTAAATTAAGTCATAATGGAGAACTTGTAAAAAGGGGAAGAATCTAAGTATGGCATGGATAACCTACAAAAAGCATTTGACAGTATCCCACATTCATGGATAAAAGAGTGTTTAAAAATGTATAAGATACATTCCACACTGATCAATTACATTGCAGCGACCATGAAACAGTGGCAAATCACTTTGCAGTTAAGCCATGATAAAGGAGAAATTATTATTCCAGGGATAAAAATTCAAAGGGGGATATTCCAGGGTGACTCTCTGTCACTACTGCTCTTTTGTCTTGCCCTTAAACCATTAAGCTGTTTACTTAGATTAGGTCATGGCTACAATTTGGCTCCCAGAAAACAAGAAAGTGTAAAGACTTCTCATCAACCTTTTCTAGATGATTTAAAACTATATAGTTCATCAGATGAGGAGCTGAAAGCACAATTGCAAGTGGTCAAATCTTTTTTGGATGATATAAGAATGTCATTTGGTTTAGATAGATTTGCAAAAGCAACCTTTAAAGCAGGAAAGCTGCAGCACCAAGAAAACATACATTTGGGACAGGAATGTGGTATAAAAGAATTTGAGCAAGAGTGCATAAATATTTGGGAACTGATGGAGGATCAGCAATAATACATGAACAAATGTGAATAAAACTTAGTAAGGAATATTTTAGAAGACTTAAATTAATATTGAAAACAGCACTGACATTTAGAAATAAATTCCAAGCTATAAACCAATTTGCTCTTCCTGTCCTAACTTAAAGTTTTGGAGTAATTGACTGGCCCCAAAAGGCAATGGATAGGTTGGACAGGAAAACAAGAAGGATGCTTCATGCTCATCAAATGATTTATAAAAATCAGTGCATACTAAGGATATGTATTCCCCATTCTGAAGAAACTATGGGCCTCCTGAAAGTTGATTTACATGTATAGATTGTAATGATGGGACTGCATACATGTTTGCTGGACAGTGGACTACATACACACTGGTTTACAAAGTCCATTGAACATGTGGGAGAAACAGACATGCAGGTTTTGTAAAACAGATTTGGAAACAGTCGCATACGTTGTTGCTGGTTGTGACATACTAATGGCAGAAGTACTGTATACTGAAAGGCATAATAATGTGGAAGACTGTTGCACTGGGGATTGTGCAAACATTATAATATCGAAGTAGTTGAAAAACACTGGAAACATGAGCCACAAAGCATTATAGAAAATTATGAAGTTTATACCACATGGGATCACCCATTACCAACAGTTCAAAAATAAATAGGTTCATAGGTTCATAGGTTCATAGGTTCATACTAGGCTATCTGCCCAAGGGGGGGGCATTATAAAGCCCAGCCCATGTGGCTTTTTTTTCGCCACTTTTTTTTGAATAAAACGTCTCTGGGTGATGAATCTGTCCCTCCAGCACGTTCTATTATATAACGTGTCAAGGTTTTAGTCTCCCCCCTTGTGGTTGCCTTATATGTCAGGCACAGGTCACTGAGCAGCAAGCGGTATGAGACTGAATAGAGCTTTCAAGCTGCAGCAGGTGTCTGGTCAGATACATTCCGAGCGGGGCATTGTACTCAATCGATCTCTGATGACTAGGGGTAGCCTTGTTTTCCCAAAGATATCTGTGTCAGATGTGTTTTCGACTATATAGCCCAGTTTGCAGTCATCTGCAAACTTTGTCAGCTCATAAATGATACCTGAGTGGGGTATTGTGTCAGGCCTTTGCCAGGTCAGGGTAGGCTAGTATGACTGCCTTTTCCCTCATCAATGGCCTTGGTGACTGTGTGTGAAAACCAGATATAGTGGTCCATGAAAAGAAGACAAAAGTAGCCTTGATCACTGAAATTGCTACAACCAGTGACTACAGTGTCTTATGTACAGAAAGACACAAAGTCATAAAGTACCAGGATTTTCAGGTAGGAACTTGGGCAATGTGGATGAAAGATAGTTAGTTACAATAGTAGTAGCAGCAATGGGTCTTATAAAAAAGAATCTATAATCATACTTAGATATGTTACTCATACATGTAACTGTAAAAATTGCAGAAGGAGTCATTACTGGCACACTGCAGGTGCTGCAAAGAGCACTTGTGGCTGACATCAAAGACTAAAACAATGCCTGTGTCATGAACTTTAATCATACTTTGTCCAAAAAGTCAAAACTGTTGCACGGAGAAGCAGGACTCTTGAAAAGCAATGTCCATGTATACTCAAAAAGGCTGCCTGTAATGGCACACCATCAACTGTTCTTTAAATTCAAAAGTCAGTTACAAAAAGTCACAACTTGCTATTCAGCACTGTCAGGAACTTCCAATTGCATCAGTTAACTTCACCGAACAATAACTTGTAGACATTCAAATGCACTAATCCAAGCGTTCAGCGAAGTTTAAAGGAAAAGAAAAGTTTATTTAACATCCGGCTAGCGCTTTCAACAAGGTCTTCTTCAGGCCGTTATACAATTTTTCAAAAACTTTCACATACATTTATAGAGGATGTGACATAAACAATCTGATGTCATATCCTGTGCAATTTAAAACAGTTAAAAATGAAAACATTCACCTAACCATTTAAACACTGTGACATTTAAACACATAGCACTCTTGGTAGGAATAGCAAATATAGCTACTGTTTATAAAAGCATCAAAACTTTTTTGCATCCCTAAAACTATTACAAATAAAATATGTTAGAACTTTAAAATTATAAAACATTCTACTAACCATTTAAAGGCTATTGAGTTAAAATACCTGACTTTTAGTTAGGTATGACTTCTTACAAGCAACATTAGCACATACGTTGACAAATGCTATAAACTACACTATTATTTGCACGATCATCAACAATTACAGTTCTGTGACTGTTCACACTAAAATACCTTAAAAGACTAAATATTCTACTAAACATTCAGGCATCTTGAAGTAGTATACCTAACATTCCGTTAGGTGTAAAAAATTGTAATATTACCAAGCGCTAAATTCTTGTTACTTATAACACATATAAGACCTACGTGTGTAGGGGGGGTTGGGATGAAAGAGAGGGGGAAGGAAGGGGGGAATGTGATACTGATGATGGTGTATGAAACAACTGGTGAAAGGTCAGTCATGCCAGACAAGGGGGTGGAATAGAAAGGGTAAAGGGAGTGGGGGGAAAAAAATATGTTAGAACTTTAAAATTATAAAACATTCTACTAACCATTTAAAGGCTATTGAGTTAAAATACCTGACTTTTAGTTAGGTATGACTTCTTACAAGCAACATTAGCACATGCGTTGACAGATGCCATAAACTACACTATTATTCGCACGATCATCAACAATTACAGTTCTGTGACTGTTCACACTAAAATACCTTGAAAGACTGAATATTCTACTAAACATTCTGAAGTAGTATACCTAACATTCCGTTAGGTGTAAAAAATTGTAATATTACCAAGCGCTAAATTCTAGTTACTTATAACACATATAAGACCTACGTGTGTAGGGGGGGGGTTGGGATGAAAGAGGGGGGGAAGGGGATGGGGGGAATGTGATAATGATGATGGTGTATGAAACAACTGGTGAAAGGTCAGTCATGCCAGACAAGGGGGTGGAATAGAAAGGGTAAAGGGAGTGGGGGGAAAAAAGGGGGGGATGATGGGAAGGGGCAGGAAAGCAAGGGATGGTAAATGATCCATACACAAATAGGATCAGAAACTAGGGAAAGAGGTGAGCACAGTGACAGAGTCATGCTAGAAAGTATTAAGCTAAGTGTTGGAATATGACTGGAAAACTAGATTCAGTGAATAGGTTTACCTTTGAGTATAGGCTTGATTGATATCCTGTCATTTAAGCCGGGGCTCCTATCAGCCCTCAATCTAACGATCCATCTCACCTCTGTCTGTTCTGTTTTATTATACACATCCCCTCTTCTATTACCCGGTTTGTTCAAGTCTATTACTTGAAACACAAAGCTATGTTCCTTCGAGGTATTGAGGCGTGTTTGGCCTGTGCAGTGGATAAACATAGCATCTTTATTTTTTACACATGCTCCCTAATTCTCTCTTTATGTTTTCTATCTGCTATTCCTACGAAAGCAGGACAATATCATGAGGTGGCCAAATATATAACATGTTCAGAATCACATGTAGCTGGTGATGTAAATGTGAATTCTTGTTTAGTAGTTGGGTGCGTAAATGCATTGGATTCTTTGATATACCTACATTGGTTACATTTATGACATTTCTTTGTTGTATTAATGTTATCACCACTAGGTCCTGCTCTATCTATCCTATTTGGGTCACACAACATCTTATGAAGGTTCATTTTATTTTTATATGTAAATTTAGGAGTATCACCTAACATCTTAGAAATGGTTGCATCTGTTAAAAGGATATCCCAGTGTTTCTTATAAATGTACTTAATGCTATTTACATCCTGAGTAAAATGTATGGGAATCCGAACACACTGATTACTATTATCGGGGAAATGTCCAGGGCTCAATGTGTCAGCATGTTGCACAGCAAAGTATGGATGTGCTCTACCTTCCCTTAGACTGTCTATCCCTCTAAAGTTTTCTTCAATTTCATCCTCTGCATACGACATCTCCAAAAATTTAGTCCGTAAGTCGTCTAACTCACCCAGAAATCCTGGATAGTTAGAGTTCAACCTAGATGCTCTCATCACTTGGCTCCTCATAATATTACTAAATATATGGCCTGGATGCATACTGCTGTGATGAAGTAAGGTGTTTCTATAGCATTGTTTCCTGTACACCCCTGTATTCAGGGAACCATCAGGAAGCTTTTCTATGTACACATCTAGGTATGGTATAACTTCTCTCGAAAGTTCTTCTATAGAACTACCTTATAATCCGGAAGTTGTTATGAAATCCCAAACATGTCCTGCAGTTAACAATAGCAGGTTTGAGAATGCTGTTAAAGGTGAGAACAATCCATTACTTAATTACAATTTTTCTATTGGTAATGATGAGAATGAAAACATACTACATGATTATCAAGGGCTTGATATAATGTTACAAGAGATGGAAAGTGATTTTATGAGGTTAAAACGTCTCCAATTACAGAGACAACATTTTGAAGCCTGTATAGCACGTAAAATTGTTCCCAGGGGGTTGAGGGTTTTGAAAATGCCCACTACTGGAACAGTATACACAGATTTACTATATTCATGGCAACAGATTAATTTAGAAACTAGCTATAAATATATGGAACTGTTGAATACGTATTTTTTGCCCATTGAAAATGCCCTGAGAGATAAAATTAAAGAACAACAAGTGAGTTTACATACATTGTATCCAAAACAAATATTAGACACTAGACTAGACAGGATGTTAGATGGTGTGTTCATATTTGAGAAAAAGTTACTACAACAAAAAAGAGATAAAATTAGGAGGGAACACTAACGATTTCAAAAGGGGCAATGTCTTCACCTGACCTAGAGTGGAGACTTCACTCACAGGGCCAAAGGATGGTAGAGAACAGATGCAAGATAAACTGCACAATACCAGTAGTAACACAAAAGATGTATTAACAGATATACGGAGTGAAGGAGACCTGAATGTATCAGATATACATAGTAGCAACAGTATAGCTAAAAGAAAAGAAGGTGAACAAGGTCGCATGAAAAACAAAACTATAGTAACATCAGCTTTAATACACCATGAGAATAGAAACAATAGTAGTGCATCACCAGTGAGTAATGTACATGATATCTCTGTATTTGAGGAAGCGAATAGACGAATAGATATATGTGAACATATAGAGGAGGGCACTAATAGCACAAGTGGTGATAATATGAATAATAGTTTGACCCCGTGCACCATCACTAATGGGACTCCCAGTAAGAGTAATTGCCCACCCCACCCTTTCCCTATTGCCAGTCAATGGAGAGGAGGGGGAGGGGGAGGGGCGAGAGGACGTTCCATAAGCAGGGGGAGACAGAGAAAGAGGCCAGCAGAACCAACTCAAACTGGTCCCACATTAAAGAAGATCTGGCAAGGGAACAAAAATCCCTAGTGTGGAATATATCCACCAGGAAATTGACTGAAGAAGAGCAGTTTGTCTTAGAAAAAGGACTAACTTTTATTCCATCGACCAGAAGCGACATTACTGATAGTGTTATTGACTTGAAACTATTTATTCGTAATTTGCAAATTAAATTAAATTTTTATAATTCTTTGGAAACACAACATCCATTCAGAAAACCTAGTACCTATGTTCCTAATTACCATCCCCTCATAGAAGCTTATTCCCAACTTGTTGAACAAGACTTACATAAGAATGATTATGCTAATAGAAGTAAGAGATGGGCTGGTAACTTGAAACCAACCCAAAGAAAAGCACTTACAAGCCTAAAGAATGATAGGACAATCATGATAAGGCCTGCTGATAAGGGTGGTCCAGTCGTTGTGATGGACATGGATTTCTACAAACAACGGATGACCTCAATGTTAGATGACAATAGCTTCTACCAAAAGATTAATACTAATACAGTTGATAGGATTATATCTAATGTGTACAACAGTTTAGATGCTATGTTGAAGGAAGGTAAAATTAATGAGGAATTATTTAAATACTTTATAGTTGAACATCCTACTATACCTATCATTCAAGGTATCCCTAAGATACACAAAGATGGTGAATGTCCACCAATGAGACCCATTGTTGCAGGTAAAGGGTGGATTACCGAGCCCATATCTCTATACTTGGAATCTTTGTTAAGGCCTATAGTTAACAAGTATGAGCATATATTAAGGGATACAAAACAGTTTTTAATTAAACTATATGAGGAAATGGTGGAAACCCAAAATAAGCATGACATACATGATAGATTGTTAGTAACATTTGATGTCCAGTCACTCTTTACAGTGATACCAAATCATGATGGACTCAGGAGGCTTAATAGACGGTTAGTGAAGGAAGGTACTTACTCTGAAGGTAGAATTGAGGTGATTTGTAACCTAATGGAAATAGTATTAATGAATAACATCTTCATTTTTAATGGTCAAATTTATATACAAAAGGATGGTGTAGCTATGGGCACTTCTTGTGCCAATAGCTACGCCAACTTAGTTATGGCCGATTGGGAGGATGAATCACTTTTTCAGTTTGATAAATTTAGGAAATATGCCCTCTGCTACACCAGATTTGTTGATGACCTCTTTCTGATTTGGGGTGGTACAGAGGAGGAATTAAATATTTTGGAAATTAAAATGAACACGGCTACGAATTCTCTATGACTAAATCGAGAGAAGTTATACCATACCTAGATGTGTACATAGAAAAGCTTCCTGATGGTTCCCTGAATACAGGGGTGTACAGGAAACAATGCTATAGAAACACCTTACTTCATCGCAGCAGTATGCATCCAGGCCATATATTTAGTAATATTATGAGGAGCCAAGTGATGAGAGCATCTAGGTTGAACTCTAACTATCCAGGATTTCTGGGTGAGTTAGACGACTTACGGACTAAATTTTTGGAGAGGTCATATGCAGAGGATGAAATTGAAGAAAACTTTAGAGGGATAGACAGTCTAAGGGAAGGTAGAGCACATCCATACTTTGCTGTGCAACATGCTGACACATTGAGCCCTGGACATTTCCCCGATAATAGTAATCAGTGTGTTCGGATTCCCATACATTTTACTCAGGATGTAAATAGCATTAAGTACATTTATAAGAAACACTGGGATATCCTTTTAACAGATGCAACCATTTCTAAGATGTTAGAACAGACAGAGGTGAGATGGATCATTAGATTGAGGGCTGATAGGAGCCCTGGCTTAAATGACAGGATATCAATCAAGCCCATACTCAAAGGTAAACCTATTCGCTGAATCTAGTTTTCCAGTCATATTCCAACACTTAGCTTAATACTTTCTAGCATGACTCTGTCACTGTGCTCACCTCTTTCCCTAGTTTCTGATCCTATTTGTGTATGGATCATTTACCATCCCTTGCTTTCCTGCCCCTTCCCATCATCCCCCCCCCTTTTTTCCCCCCACTCCCTTTACCCTGTCTATTCCACCCCCTTGTCTGGCATGACTGACCTTTCACCAGTTGTTTCATACACCATCATCATTATCACATCCCCCCCCCTCTTTCATCCCAACCCCCCCCCTACACACGTAGGTCTTATATGTGTTATAAGTAACAAGAATTTAGCGCTTGGTAATATTACAATTTTTTACACCTAACGGAATGTTAGGTATACTACTTCAGAATGTTTAGTAGAATATTCAGTCTTTCAAGGTATTTTAGTGTGAACAGTCACAGAACTGTAATTGTTGATGATCGTGTGAATAATAGTGTAGTTTATGGCATTTGTCAACGCATGTGCTAATGTTGCTTGTAAGAAGTCATACTTAACTAAAAGTCAGGTATTTTAACTCAATAGCCTTTAAATGGTTAGTAGAATGTTTTATAATTTTAAAGTTCTAACATATTTTTTCCCCACTCCCTTTACCCTTTCTATTCCACCCCCTTGTCTGGCATGACTGACCTTTCACCAGTTGTTTCATACACCATCATCAGTATCACATTCCCCCCTTCCTCCCCCCCCTCTTTCATCCCAACCCCCCCCCCTACACACGTAGGTCTTATATGTGTTATAAGTAACAAGAATTTAGCGCTTGGTAATATTACAATTTTTTACACCTAACGGAATGTTAGGTATACTACTTCAAGATGCCTGAATGTTTAGTAGAATATTCAGTCTTTTAAGGTATTTTAGTGTGAACAGTCACAGAACTGTAATTGTTGATGATCGTGCGAATAATAGTGTAGTTTATAGCATTTGTCAACGCATGTGCTAATGTTGCTTGTAAGAAGTCATACCTAACTAAAAGTCAGGTATTTTAACTCAATAGCCTTTAAATGGTTAGTAGAATGTTTTATAATTTTAAAGTTCTAACATATTTTATTTGTAATAGTTTTAGGGATGCAAAAAAGTTTTGATGCTTTTATAAACAGTAGCTATATTTGCTATTCCTACCAAGAGTGCTATGTGTTTAAATGTCACAGTGTTTAAATGGTTAGGTGAATGTTTTCATTTTTAACTGTTTTTAAATTGCACAGGATATGACATCAGATTGTTTATGTCACATCCTCTATAAATGTATGTGAAAGTTTTTGAAAAATTGTATAACGGCCTGAAGAAGACCTTGTTGAAAGCGCTAGCCGGATGTTAAATAAACATTTCTTTACCTTTAAACTTCGCTGAACGCTTGGATTAGTGCATTTGAATGTCTACAAGTTATTGTTCGGTGAAGTTAACTTATGCAATTGGAAGTTCCTGACAGTGCTGAATAGCAAGTTGTGACTTTTTGTAACTGACTTTTGAATTTAAAGAACAGTTGATGGTGTGCCATTACAGGCAGCCTTTTTGAGTATACATGGACATTGCTTTTCAAGAGTCCTGCTTCTCCGTGCAACAGTTTTGACTTTTTGGACTTGGTATTATTTATTTTCTTGTGTGCACGGAACTTGTTGTGAGTGCTATCTTGTCTTTACATTGTGGTTTTATTTAATCATATTTTGACTTAGAAATGGGGTATATTCCAGTCATGATATTAAAAACCCAAAAGACTTGGAGAAATTAAAAAAAGGCAAAAAACGCATAGCCAAAGAAATTAAAAAAGACAAAAAACATAAATTATTACTGGGAAAACCTAGTTTTGACTCTTCAGACCTTTCATGACAATGTGATGTCTTTGCTCTGGAAAATCTTAGCAGATTTGCCATAGCTTTTATTCCATGAAAGAAACTTCCTTTAATTTCATGGCTGCAACTGCAATCTGCAGAGATCTATGAGCCCAGAAAAATAAAATCTATACTGCATCTATTTCTTCCTCAGCTATTTGCAAAGAATTCATAGGGCTGTATAACGTGTAAATGGGAGGGGGAGCCGAGGGTGTAGCCTGCGTTCTCTTTGCGAAGAATTCATAGGGCTGTATAACGTGTAAATGGGAGGGGGAGCCGAGGGTGTAGTCTGCGTTCCCTTTGCGAAAAATTCATAGGGCTGTATAATGTGTAAATGGGAGGGGGGCCGAGGGTGTAGCCTGCGTTCTCTTTGCGAAGAATTCATAGGGCTGTATAACATGTAAATGGGAGGGGGGCCGAGGGTGTAGCCTGCGTTCTCTTTGCGAAGAATTCATAGGGCTGCATAACGTGTAAATGGGAGGGGGGCCGAGGGTGTAGCCTGCGTTCTCTTTGCGAAGAATTCATAGGGCTGTATAACATGTAAATGGGAGGGGGGCCAAGGGTGTAGCCTGCGTTCTCTTTGCGAAGAATTTATAGGGCTGTATAACATGTAAATGGGAGGGGGGCCGAGGGTGTAGCCTGCGGTCTCTTTGCAAAGAATTCATAGGGCTGTATAATGTGTAAATGGGAGGGGGAGCCGAGGGTGTAGCCTGTGCTCTCTTTGCGAAGAATTCATAGGGCTGTATAACATGTAAATGGGAGGGGGAGCCGAGGGTGTAGCCTGCGTTCTCTTTGCGAAGAATTCATAGGGCTGTATAACGTGTAGATGGGAGGGGGAGCCGAGGGTGTAGCCTGCGTTCTCTTTGCGAAGAATTCATAGGGCTGTATAACGTGTAAATGGGAGGGGGGGCCGAGGGTGTAGCCTGCATTCTCTTTGCGAAGAATTCATAGGGCTGTATAACATGTAAATGGGAGGGGGAGCTGAGGGTGTAGCCTGCGTTCTCTTTGCGAAGAATTCATAGGGCTGTATAACGTGTAAATGGGAGGGGGGCCGAGGGTGTAGCCTGCGTTCTCTTTGCGAAGAATTCATAGGGCTGTATAACGTGTAAATGGGAGGGGGGCCGAGGGTGTAGCCTGCGTTCTCTTTGCGAAGAATTCATAAGGCTGTATAACGTGTAAATGGGAGGGGGAGCTGAGGGTATAGCCTGCGTTCTCTTTGCGAAGAATTCATAGGGCTGTATAACGTGTAAATGGGAGGGGGGGGCCGAGGGTGTAGCCTGCATTCTCTTTGCGAAGAATTCATAGGGCTGTATAACATGTAAATGGGAGGAGGGCCGAGGGTGTAGCCTGCGTTCTCTTTGCGAAGAATTCATAGGGCTGTATAACGTGTAAATGGGAGGGGGGCCGAGGGTGTAGCCTGCGTTCTCTTTGTGAAGAATTCATAGGGCTGTATAACGTGTAAATGGGAGGGGGGCCGAGGGTGTAGCCTGCGTTCTCTTTGCGAAGAATTCATAGGGCTGTATAATGTGTAAATGGGAGGGGGCCGAGGGTGTAGCCTGCGTTCTCTTTGTGAAGAATTCACAGGGCTGTATAACGTGTAAATGGGAGGGGGGGCCGAGGGTGTAGCCTGCGTTCTCTTTGCGAAGAATTCATAGGGCTGTATAACATGTAAATGGGAGGGGGGGCCGAGGGTGTAGCCTGCGTTCTCTTTGCGAAAAATTCATAGGGCTGTATAATGTGTAAATGGGAGGGGGAGCCGAGGGTGTAGCCTGTGTTCTCTTTGAACTCTACTGAGTACATTGTTTTTTCTGAGCATCACATCAGTATGGCTTTTTTCAGGTCATATTATGTCTACAACTGTCTAAATAAATGCCTCCAACAACAGGTGTAATATTGCTAATCTAAAAAACAATATTTGTAGTAGTTTTAGGGGGGACTGATGAAAATGTTACTTTTTAAGTGCTTTGGGGGCAGCATTTTGAGAGGTGTGTCTTTGTTTAAGTGATAGATATCCAAAGGAGATAGCACTAGCTTGTGAGTACAAAATGGAATCTGCTTGCTACACCGCTGGGGGGGGGGGGTATTCTTGAGCAGCAAACCGGATTCTTCAACTGGCTTCATCAATAGACCAGGTCTTCCTGACTTTCAGCCACCAGAGTGATATCATCTTCATATCTGAGTTGTTAATATTAATCTAAGTCAAGCGTTTGGTTCTTCTGACCAAGCATTTTGTATGCTATATTCATGTTTAAATTTAATATATAGGAGCTGTTAATATTAATCTAGGCAATTCTGAGTGCAGCATTTGGTTCGTCTGACCAAGCATTTTGTATGCTATATTCACGTTTAAATTTAATATATCATATGACAATACACAGCCTTGTTGTTCTCCATTCCCAAGAAATCTAATGTGGCATAAATCGTATGTTAAAAAATAGTGTTAATATAACTGGTATATAGGCTGATGACCCTCCTTAACCCCCTTTTTACCAAACATGACATGTCAGACTGAAAAACCAAGAAGCATATAAACATTTTCTGTGTACTTTTTCAATAATTCAGTTATATACATCATTCTTCTTCAAGAAGCACAACATTCTTTCCATTGGAATTTTATTCAAGCTAAATTTAATGTGTGCAGAGAAGGTATTAAGGAAACTCCAACCTCTGTCACATTACAGAGCTTGTATCATGCACTTAAGAGCGAATGGAAAGGTCCACTATTGGTAATGTACTGTAGGACATAGAAAATGTCAGACTGTTGCTTCAAAAATTTGCTTAAAGAAATGTTATTTCTTACTATCACTGACAAGGCCCTGAAAACATTTCTGGAGTGGAAGGATAAAATGTCAGATGATAGTGTATCAAGAGTGAGTAGAACATGTACAGTGGGATGTAGAGATGCATGCAAATGTCAGATCGTAGTGTATCAGGAGTGAGTAGAACATGTGCAGTGGGATGTAGAGCTGCATGCAAATGTCAGATCGTAGTGTGTCAGGAGTGAGTAGAACATGTGCAGTGGGATGTAGAGATGCATGTAAATGTCAGATCGTAGTGTGTCAGGAGTGAGTAGAACATGTGCAGTGGGATGTAGAGCTGCATGCAAATGTCAGATCGTAGTGTGTCAGGAGTGAGTAGAACATGTACAGTGGGATGTAGAGATGCATGCAAATGTCAGATCGTAGTGTATCAGGTGTAAGTAGAACATGTGCAGTGGGACGTAGAGATGCATGCAAATGTCAGATCGCAATGTACTAGGAGTGAGTAGAACATGTGCAGTGGAATGTACAGATGCATGCAAATGTCAGATCGCAGTGTATCAGGAGTGAGTAGAACATGTGCAGTGGGATGTAGAGATGCATGCAAATGTCAGATCGCAGTGTATCAGGAGTGAGTAGAACATGTGCAGTGGGATGTAGTGATGCATGCAAATGTCTGATCGCAGTGTATCAGGAGTGAGTAGAACATGTGCAGTGGGATGAACAGATGCATGCAAATGTCAGATCGTAGTGTATCAGGAGTGAGTAGAACATGTGCAGTGGGATGTAGAGATGTATGCAAATGTCAGATTGCAGTGTATCAGGAGTGACTAGAACATGTGCAGTGGGATGTAGAGATGCATGCAAATGTCAGATCGTAGTGTATCAGGAGTGAGTAGAACATGTGCAGTGGGATGTAGTGATGCATGCAAATGTCAGATCGTAGTGTATCAGGAGTGAGTAAAACATGTGCAGTGGGATGTAGAGATGCATACAAATGTCAGATCGTAGTGTATCAGGAGTAAGTAGACCATGTGCAGAGGGATGTAGTGATGCATGTAAATGTCAGATCGTAGTGTATCAATCAGGTGTAAGTAGAACATGTGCAGTGGGTTGTAGTGATGCATGCAAATGTCAGATCGTAGTGTATCAGGAGTGAGTAGAACATGTGCAGTGGGATGTAGAGATGCATGCAAATGTCAGATAGTAGTGCATCAGAAGTGAGTAGAACATGTGCAGTGGGATGTAGAGATGCATACAAATGTCAGATCATAGTGCATCAGGACTGAGTAGAATATGTGCAGTGGGATGTAGTGATGCATGCAAATGTCAGATTGTAGTGTATCAGGAGTGAGTAGAACATATGCAGTGGGATGTAGTGATGCATGCAAATGTCAGATCGCAGTGTATCAGGAGTGAGTAGAACATGTGCAGTGGGATGTAAAGATACATGCAAATATCAGATTGCAGTGTATCAGGAGTGAGTAGAACATGTGTAGTGGGATGTAGAAATGCATGCCAATGTCAGATCATAGTGTATCAGGAGTGAGTAGAACATGTGCAGTGGGATGTACAGATGCATGCAAATGTCAGATCATAGTGTATCAGGAGTGAGTAGAACATGCGCAGTGGGATGTAGAGATGTATGCAAATGTCAGATTGCAGTGTATCAGGAGTGAGTAGAGCATGTGCATGGGATGTAGAGATGCATGCGAATGTCAGATTGTAGTGTGTCAGAAGTGAGTAGAGCATGTGCAGTGGGATGTAGAGATGTATGCAAATGTCAGATTGTAGTGTATCAGAAGTGAGTAGAACATGTGCAGTGGGATGTAGTGATGCATGCAAATGTCAGATCGTAGTGCATCAGGAGTGAGTAGAACATATGCAGTGGGATGTACAGATGCATGCAAATGTCAGATCACAGTGTATCAGGAGTGAGTAGAACATGTGCAGTGGGATGTAGTGATGCATGCAAATGTCAGATTGCAGTGTATCAGGAGTGAGTACAACATGTGCAGTGGGATGTAGAGATGCATGCAAATGCCATATCATAGTGTATCAGGAGTGAGTAGAACATGTGCAGTGGGATGTAGAGATGCATGCAAATGTCAGATCGTAGTGTATCAGGAGTGAGTAGAACATGTGCAGTGGGATGTAGAGCTGCATGCAAATGTCAGATCGTAGTGTGTCAGGAGTGAGTAGAACATGTGCAGTGGGATATACAGATGCATGCAAATGTCAGATCGTAGTGTATCAGGAGTGAGTAGAACATGTGCAGTGGGATGTAGAGATGTATACAAATGTCAGATCGCAGTGTATCAGGAGTGAGTAGAACATGTGCAGTGGGATGAACAGATGCATGCAAATGTCATATCATAGTGTATCAGGAGTGAGTAGAACATGTGCAGTGGGACATAGAGATGCATGCAAATGTCAGATCGTAGTGTGTCAGGAGTGAGTAGAACATGTGCAGTGGGATGTAGAGCTGCATGCAAATGTCAGATCGTAGTGTGTCAGGAGTGAGTAGAACATGTGCAGTGGGATGTAGAGATGCATGCAAATGTCAGATCGTAGTGTGTCAGGAGTGAGTAGAACATGTGCAGTGGGATGTACAGATGCATGCAAATGTCACATCGTAGTGTATCAGGAGTGAGTAGAACATGTGCAGTGGGATGTAGAGCTGCATGCAAATGTCAGATCGTAGTGTGTCAGGAGTGAGTAGAACATGTGCAGTGGGATGTAGAGATGCATGCAAATGTCAGATCGTAGTGTGTCAGGAGTGAGTACTACATGTGCAGTGGGATGTAGAGATGCATGCAAATGTCAGATCGTAGTGTGTCAGGAGTGAGTACAACATGTGCAGTGGGATGTAGAGATGCATGCACTAGGGAGAAAAACAACTGCATAGCATGACAGTAACAGGCATAACAGGATCTTGTTTTCCTGCTCCCACCACTTCTCATATACTTAAAATCTGGGTGGCAGTACAAAGATCTGAGGGTTGCAAAAGGGGTTCAGGAGGACAGAAAAAGGATAATCAGTGAATGGCAACAGTCCAATTAAAGTTGAACATGGGGGTAGAGAGAGAGAGAGAGAGATAGAGACAGAGAGAGACCTGTACTAGCCTCATGGATGACTGACAATGTTCAGACCCCAACTTCTCACTGAAAATGAAGCCAAAGAAAGAGATGAAAGAAATGCGATTCAGAAACATGAACTTCATAGCATAATTTACCAAATGGCATATATGCTCTACCAGCAGGATAAGATGAAAAGTCAAAGATCAGAAAGGAAACATTTTATTTTTTCATGATTTACAGCATGCTGGTGGAAACAGTATACATACCTATGCATAAAGATGCAGAATTCATATTTACTTAACTTCTGAAATGCATTTTGATGCCTTTATTTCAAATCCAAGCTGAAACACTCGAGGTCTGGATTGTATGTATGTAAGTTGCATCCTGTTGTGCAAGTTGCATCCTGTTGTGAATAATCATGGTATGGAATTAGCTTGGGAGGGGTCACTAGTCTACACTCCAATGTGCTTATTAAATTACAGTAATTGAAAATTCACATGCAACCTTCTCTATAGGTCTCACCAGTGTGTAGTTGTCCAAAAACGCAAATGGCTGGAACTGCCACAACAGCTCACCTACATTCAGATACTTACAGCACACAATCTTAACACGTCTCAAGCTAAAAATATTCTTACATCTCACGTACCAGTAAGAAGTCTGTGATCCATATACAAATCCTTACTAAGCATACATAAAGCAGCAACTCAGCAGGGCAAAGCCCTATATTTAATCGAATCACCATAATATGGAACTCACTCCATCTAAACATAAAGCTCAAGGACAACCTTCCCTCATTCAAAATGCAATTGTGAATCCACCTAATGAACTGATAGCTATGTTCTTGTAACACACAAGGATAATCCCAGCACCCCAGTATGTTTATTTTCTCTCTCTGATGTCAATCCTATCCTGGCCATAGGTAAATCCATTGGAATAATCACAAGAGTCTCCCACATAAGTGAAGTGTACATAATAAAATCATTTATAAATAATTCTATCTGATATCTACTATTCCTATACTCAGTTTAGCTCTACTGGAATTAACTGTAGTCACTTTAAATACACTGTCTAGCACTCATTCTTACAACAAAACAAACATGTTTTAGAAACTTATTACAAGTTAATATTCTGCTGTTCCCCTTCTATATTCTTCTGTTTTTCCCAATAGGTGAAAATGAGAGTAGTGTACATGTCACCTTGAATAAGTGACACAGATACTGTACATGCACTTGTTTTACAATTCTGTTTCATGTATTATTTTATGTTTTTATTTTATGACTCTGTTTCATGTATTACTGGAACTCTGGAGCTTTTCTATCCGGGCCCTCACTGAAAAGGTTTGAGTGCCCAGTCAGACTTTCCTGGTAAATAAAGGCAATTAAATAAATAAATAAATAGTAAAATACATAAAGGATCTAACAAAATCTGGGAGCATAAATGGAGCCAACCAGCTGGCAGCCAGTGCCAAAGTATAATGAGAAAGCAAGAAAAAATATGATAACTACACAGTAAGGGGAGTAAAGCAACTGATTTCAAGGAACATGGTCAGAAATTGAAAACAAATGATGTTCTCCTCATCTCCTATAAAGTACTACTCTTCTTGTAGTACTAGAAATAATTAAACTGTAATTACTTCTACACTTTCTTTGGCTGGTTTCAGAGAGGTAAGAAACACTGCTCAGGTTATTATCTGTGGTCAGACACTGCTCATATTATCTGTGGTCAGGCACTGCTCAGGTCATTATCTGTGGTCAGACACTGCTCAGGTCATTATCTGTGGTCAGACACTGCTCAGGTTATTATCTGTGGTCAGACACTGCTCAAGTTATTATCTGTGGTCAGACACTGCTCAGGTTATTATCTGTGGTCAGAAACCCTGTACTTGAATGGGACCAATGCAGGGAGGTGAACGGAAGACCTTGATTAGCCAGTGAACTCAATGAACCTACCCTCCTTTGAAGAGGCAACAACAGAAACAAGTGGTAGGACTGGTTCTATTTCTATGGATGAGTTCACTACAGTAATTAAACTATTCCATTGTGGCAATGCTGTGGGAGCTTTATATTTCATGTTTCGTTTGCTGTTCAGTATTCAATACAGTGATTAAAGTGTTCCATTGTGGCAATGCTGTCGAAGTGTTATATTTCATGTGTCTTTCGCTGTTCAGTAATTAAACTATTCCATTGTGGCAATGCTGTGGGAGCATTATACTTCATGTGTTGTTCGCTGTTCAGAATAAGGAGGATTGATAGCTTTGGACTAACAAACTGAGGGTGTGGTGGTCCCCATTTTCAAAAATGGGAAAAAGAAGGGTTTGCTTCTTTTATAGAATGATGCCACTTCTTTTGATTTACATGACAATTGGAGAGGTCATATGACATTGTCATATAGTTTTCATACATTTTTCAGTGCGGGATCCCTAGCACATTCTGGATTTGAACTACTGTGTCACTGTATTATCCATTCCCCAAATCTGATTAGTCATCTATCCAGTTGTATCCCTGCTAGCCAAGATGTCCATTCCCTGCCTAATAGCACAAGGGCAGATCATGCCTCTTGAACTTGGTCGACTTTTTTGAAACAGTCACCAAGGCCATTGATGAGGGTAAGGCAGTTCACACAGCCTACCTTGACCTTGCAAAAGCTTTCGACACAATACCCCACTCGGGTATCATAGAAAAGCTCACCAGCTTAAATGTAAACCCATATGTCACAAGATGGGTTGCAAACTGGCTCAAGGACAGAACCCACAGGGTTAGAGTTGCTGGTGCCATGTCAGACTCCAAGCCGGTCAAGCGGTGTCCCACAGGGCTCAGTCCTGGGCCCCCTCTTGTTCGGCATCTACTTTTCAGAAGTGCAGGCAAACATAGGAGGATTGTGGCTGACAAAGTTTGCAGATGACTGCAAACTGGGCTCCATAGTTGAAAATCCATCAGACACAGATATCCTTCAGAGAGGTCTCATAGAAATGGATAACTGGTGCCAGAGCCATGGCCTTAAGCTAAATGCCAAAAAATGTATAGTCATAACCTTTGGTAAAAACAAGGTAACCCCAAGTTACCACATAGGTGGCAATCCATTAAGCACAGAAGAGGTTATGAGGGACCTGGGGACCCAAGTTGACAGTAACCTTTCTTTTGACACTCACATTGCCAAAGTGGTTAGGAGGACCTTCTACATTGCCCACCTGATTATGAAGGGATTCACATCCAGATCAAGGGAGGTCATTGTTCCCCTGTACTCTTCACTTATTAGACCAATGATTGAGTACAATGCCCCATTCAGAATGTATCTTACCCGACACCTGCAGCAATTGGAAAGACCCCAAAAGTTCCTCACCAAAAGGATAAAGGGGCTCAAAAATATGCCATATGCTGCCCGACTGAAGAAACTCCAGCTGTATTCAGTCGCATACCGTCTGATCAGAGGTGACCTGTGCCTGACATACAAGGCCATGTCCAACCCAGAATTAATGGACATGCTCCACCTCAAAAAATCCAAATCCACCAGAGCCACAAGAGCAAGAGACTTAAACCTCAACACGGATATAAATAGGACATGCTGGAGGGACAGATTCATCACCCAGAGACTCCCTGTGCTGTGGAACAGAATCCCGGTCCATGTGAGACAGAGCACCTCGCTGGCTCTGTTCAAAAGGAATCTTGACCAGTGGATGGGAGATCGTAGGTTTACCCCGGGGATCATCTCTGTATCACTGCTGGACAGAGGCACGGCAAACTAATGGGTATAGTATTCTTCAACCTAAGGGGTGGTGAAAGCCACACAACTCTGGCTAGGCTTATAAATGCCCTAGGGCAGATAGCCTAGTATGAACCTATGAACCTATGAACCTATAAGGGGACCACCAGGGTTTGTTACAATTTAAGTGAGGGTGACTGCATAAGAATGAGGACCTATACCCCCATGTGATCATGAAGACGTGATAATCTGCTACACATCATCAGGTGTGGTCCAGTAACACTACCCAAGGCCACCTGCATGTTTTATCTGGCTACTTTTACAATCCCCAGCCTCCCTTGGAACTGCAAAAAAAATGTCCTGACAGCATCATCATATCAACCCCAGCCCTCCTCTCCTCTTTGTGAGAGGTGAAGAGGTGAAACCTCACCATTCCTCTCTTTCACCCAATGGCTCCAACAGGTGACTGAACTCATAATCAGACTTGGTCACCTCACCATCACTGTAGTCTGGACTTCATCCCTGTACACCATAGAGCAGTCTGACTAGATACGTTTTGTGAATGTGGAGAAGGCATATGACTGTGTACCCTAGTACGTGCTGGTGGAAATGTTACAACCCTACAGATAAAGTTTGTTTTTTTCTGCTTGTTATTTAGTCCTTGTATTTAGCTAAGGGAAGGCTGTGTTTGAAGTGGATGTAGAAGGACAGATATTTTGCTTGTATCCCCTCCTCTTTATGATTCTCTTGGACAGGGTAAAAAGAAGATGCCAAGGTCTTCGGATCATGTAGTTTGATACATAAGGATTGAATGTTTGTTATTTTCAAATAATGTTCTCCTTTTTACATTAAGTGACAGGAGTACACTTTTGTGGTTTGGTGCAAAATATGAAGCAAGTGGAATTAAAGTCAGTACAACTGGATCAGAGGTCATGGTGCTCACCTAAAGAAGAGTGCACCGCTCTCTGCTGGTGAGGGAAAGAACCTGTCTCAGGTGGAAAAATGTAAGTGTCTTGGGGTCTTGTTCATGAGTGAAGATAGAGAGGACTGGGAGATAGAGCAACACACCACAAGCATTGTACTGGTCTGTGGTATTGTAATGGTCTATGGTATTGAAGCAAAAGTTGAGTAGTAGGACAAAGCTCTCAATTTATCTGTCATTTAACAGGAGGTCTCTATCCAGGATAAAATGATCAGTCCAGCAACTAAGGAGGATTTTAGAGCAGAGACGTTGCTTCATCCTTTTCACATGAGTCAGTTGAGGTGGTTTCAGAACCTAAGGATGATGCCAGATAGGTGGCTTTTGTGGGAGGTGTATCAGTCATAGGTTCAGAGGTTCATATGTAGGTACTAGACTATTGGCCCTAGGGCCTATACAAGCCAAGCCAAAAGGATCGCCTACTCAGAGGCAATCTCTGCCTAACATACAAAGCTATGTCAAACCCAGAGCTGTTGGACATGCTCTACTTAAAGAAATCCCAATCCCTCCAAGCTACATGCTCTAGGGGCCTAAACCTTGTCACCATAATAAACAGAACATGCTGGAGGGATACATTCCTATCTCAGAGACTTCCCATACTCTGGAACAAACTACTTATCTATATTAAGCAAAGCTCCTCATTAGCACTCTTCAAGAAAAATCTTGATGATTGGATGGGAGATAGGAAATTCCCCCCCGGGATCACTTCTGTGGCTCTGCTCGATAGGGGCACAGGAAAATAATTTTCTTGGTTGGCAAAAGCCAGGGTACCTTTTTGGCTGGGCTTGTATAGGCCCCAGGGCTGATAGCCTAGTACTAACCTATGAATCTATGAACCTATACCTTGGCTTTCGCCACCCAAGAAAATTATTCCATGATAGAACTCCTGTCAACCTCAGTAAGAAGCTGAGATCCATCATAAAATCCTCAAAAGCTAGTTATGAAAACAGGTTCTGGTCCATGGCTCACTGTTAAGGGGGATCTATTGTAGACCCAAAAGATGCTGAAACAATTATATATTTTAGGTTACATGGGAAACCCTTGAAATCCCACACCATAGCAGCATATGCCAGAGACTGTTGTTTAGAAAAGGAGAGCCTGCTTTCCTTCCTCATCATGCTCCCAGTGGGATGCCTGCTAGGATAAATGGGCTATAAAAGGGATGGACAGAAGCCCTTTAGCCCATTGCATCAGATATGTAATAGATTAGAGCTACACCACATTACATGTCAAGGATTGATTAGAGCTACACCACATTATGTATCAAAGATTTATTAGAGCTACACCACATTACGTATCAAGACTGGGTAATATATGGCTGAAATATGTTTCTCTTTTCTTCCTCATGTTCATTCTCAGTGATAGTACATTTAGAGCTATGGGTTTGTTTTCTTCCTCGTGTTCATTCTCAGTTATAGTACATTTAGAGCTATGGGTTTGTTTTCTTCCTCATGTTCATTCTCAATGATAGTACATTTAGAGCTATGGGTTTGTTTTCTTCCTCATGTTCATTCTCAGTGATAGTACATTTAGAGCTATGGGTTTGTTTTCTTCCTCATGTTCATTCTCAGTGATAGTACATTTAGAGCTATGGGTTTGTTTTCTTCCTCATGTTCATTCTCAGTGATAGTACATTTAGAGCTATGGGTTTGTTTTCTTCCTCATGTTCATTCTCAGTGATAGTACATTTAGAGCTATGGGTTTGTTTTCTTCCTCATGTTCATTCTCAGTGATAGTACATTTAGAGCTATGGGTTTGTTTTCTTCCTCATGTTCATTCTCAGTGATAGTACATTTAGAGCTATGGGTTTGTTTTCTTCCTCATGTTCATTCTCAGTGATAGTACATTTAGAGCTATGGGTTTGTTTTCTTCCTCATGTTCATTCTCAGTGATAGTACATTTAGAGCTATGGGTTTGTTTTCTTCCTCATGTTCATTCTCAGTGATAGTACATTTAGAGCTATGGGTTTGTTTTCTTCCTCATGTCCATTCTCAGTGATAGTACATTTAGAGCTATGGGTTTGTTTTCTTCCTCATGTTCATTCTCAGTGATAGTACATTTAGAGCTATGGGTTTGTTTTCTTCCTCATGTTCATTCTCAGTGATAGTACATTTAGAGCTATGGGTTTGTTTTCTTCCTCATGTTCATTCTCAGTGATAGTACATTTAGAGCTATGGGTTTGTTTTCTTCCTCATGTTCATTCTCAGTGATAGTACATTTAGAGCTATGGGTTTGTTTTCTTCCTCATGTTCATTCTCAGTGATAGTACATTTAGAGCTATGGGTTTGTTTTCTTCCTCATGTTCATTCTCAGTGATAGTACATTTAGAGCTATGGGTTTGTTTTCTTCCTCATGTTCATTCTCAGTGATAGTACATTTAGAGCTATGGGTTTGTTTTCTTCCTCATGTTCATTCTCAGTGATAGTACATTTAGAGCTATGGGTTTGTTTTCTTCCTCATGTTCATTCTCAGTGATAGTACATTTAGAGCTATGGGTTTGTTTTCTTCCTCATGTTCATTCTCAGTGATAGTACATTTAGAGCTATGGGTTTGTTTTCTTCCTCATGTTCATTCTCAGTGATAGTACATTTAGAGCTATGGGTTTGTTTTCTTCCTCATGTTCATTCTCAGTGATAGTACATTTAGAGCTATGGGTTTGTTTTCTTCCTCATGTTCATTCTCAGTGATAGTACATTTAGAGCTATGGGTTTGTTTTCTTCCTCATGTTCATTCTCAGTGATAGTACATTTAGAGCTATGGGTTTGTTTTCTTCCTCATGTTCATTCTCAGTGATAGTACATTTAGAGCTATGGGTTTGTTTTCTTCCTCATGTTCATTCTCAGTGATAGTACATTTAGAGCTATGGGTTTGTTTTCTTCCTCATGTTCATTCTCAGTGATAGTACATTTAGAGCTATGGGTTTGTTTTCTTCCTCATGTTCATTCTCAGTGATAGTACATTTAGAGCTATGGGTTTGTTTTCTTCCTCATGTTCATTCTCAGTGATAGTACATTTAGAGCTATGGGTTTGTTTTCTTCCTCATGTTCATTCTCAGTGATAGTACATTTAGAGCTATGGGTTTGTTTTCTTCCTCATGTTCATTCTCAGTGATAGTACATTTAGAGCTATGGGTTTGTTTTCTTCCTCATGTTCATTCTCAGTGATAGTACATTTAGAGCTATGGGTTTGTTTTCTTCCTCATGTTCATTCTCAGTGATAGTACATTTAGAGCTATGGGTTTGTTTTCTTCCTCATGTTCATTCTCAGTGATAGTACATTTAGAGCTATGGGTTTGTTTTCTTCCTCATGTTCATTCTCAGTGATAGTACATTTAGAGCTATGGGTTTGTTTTCTTCCTCATGTTCATTCTCAGTGATAGTACATTTAGAGCTATGGGTTTGTTTTCTTCCTCATGTTCATTCTCAGTGATAGTACATTTAGAGCTATGGGTTTGTTTTCTTCCTCATGTTCATTCTCAGTGATAGTACATTTAGAGCTATGGGTTTGTTTTCTTCCTCATGTTCATTCTCAGTGATAGTACATTTAGAGCTATGGGTTTGTTTTCTTCCTCATGTTCATTCTCAGTGATAGTACATTTAGAGCTATGGGTTTGTTTTCTTCCTCATGTTCATTCTCAGTGATAGTACATTTAGAGCTATGGGTTTGTTTTCTTCCTCATGTTCATTCTCAGTGATAGTACATTTAGAGCTATGGGTTTGTTTTCTTCCTCATGTTCATTCTCAGTGATAGTACATTTAGAGCTATGGGTTTGTTTTCTTCCTCATGTTCATTCTCAGTGATAGTACATTTAGAGCTATGGGTTTGTTTTCTTCCTCATGTTCATTCTCAGTGATAGTACATTTAGAGCTATGGGTTTGTTTTCTTCCTCATGTTCATTCTCAGTGATAGTACATTTAGAGCTATGGGTTTGTTTTCTTCCTCATGTTCATTCTCAGTGATAGTACATTTAGAGCTATGGGTTTGTTTTCTTCCTCATGTTCATTCTCAGTGATAGTACATTTAGAGCTATGGGTTTGTTTTCTTCCTCATGTTCATTCTCAGTGATAGTACATTTAGAGCTATGGGTTTGTTTTCTTCCTCATGTTCATTCTCAGTGATAGTACATTTAGAGCTATGGGTTTGTTTTCTTCCTCATGTTCATTCTCAGTGATAGTACATTTAGAGCTATGGGTTTGTTTTCTTCCTCATGTTCATTCTCAGTGATAGTACATTTAGAGCTATGGGTTTGTTTTCTTCCTCATGTTCATTCTCAGTGATAGTACATTTAGAGCTATGGGTTTGTTTTCTTCCTCATGTTCATTCTCAGTGATAGTACATTTAGAGCTATGGGTTTGTTTTCTTCCTCATGTTCATTCTCAGTGATAGTACATTTAGAGCTATGGGTTTGTTTTCTTCCTCATGTTCATTCTCAGTGATAGTACATTTAGAGCTATGGGTTTGTTTTCTTCCTCATGTTCATTCTCAGTGATAGTACATTTAGAGCTGTGGGTTTGTTTTCTTCCTCATGTTCATTCTCAGTGATAGTACATTTAGAGCTATGGGTTTGTTTTCTTCCTCATGTTCATTCTCAGTGATAGTACATTTAGAGCTATGGGTTTGTTTTCTTCCTCATGTTCATTCTCAGTGATAGTACATTTAGAGCTATGGGTTTGTTTTCTTCCTCATGTTCATTCTCAGTGATAGTACATTTAGAGCTATGGGTTTGTTTTCTTCCTCATGTTCATTCTCAGTGATAGTACATTTAGAGCTATGGGTTTGTTTTCTTCCTCATGTTCATTCTCAGTGATAGTACATTTAGAGCTATGGGTTTGTTTTCTTCCTCATGTTCATTCTCAGTGATAGTACATTTAGAGCTATGGGTTTGTTTTCTTCCTCATGTTCATTCTCAGTGATAGTACATTTAGAGCTATGGGTTTGTTTTCTTCCTCATGTTCATTCTCAGTGATAGTACATTTAGAGCTGTGGGTTTGTGTATGTGTGTTGGGGGGGTGATTACAGGGACCTTCCCCATGCTTTTTTCACTTATATCTCATGTTTTGATTAATGGTTGTTTTATCACAGCTAGACTATCTTATTGAGTGAGTTTGGGTAACAATGCGGGCAAGAAAGTTTATGTTTTTCCTCCACTATTGTGTGATCTCAGACATTCCAGAATTAGTATATTTAGATATGCGGGGCAGCTTTGTCCCTTCCTAAAATCTTGGCCTGTTTTTTACTGGACCTACCCACATGCTCCATTGTTTTATCCTGAACAATTTATTTCATCATGGGTGAGAGTCAGGCATTTCAGGGTTCCATAAGAGTCCTAATGATTAATTCGTTCTTACCTCTGGATACCTAATTATTCCATTCATTCCCCCTATAGCAAGAGTCAGGAGGTACAGACACCATCATTTTCAGTTCAGATGCAGCAGTCCCCCCTCATACATGGAACTCCACTCTTTTACAGCAGCTCACCTGAGCTTCACCCAGTGCAGCCTGCTGTAGAAAGTCTTACTCTACAGGCTGATTTCCCAGTAGGTTTAACACCCAGTGCTCTATCTAGGTATCATCTATGCAGCAAGCCATCTATGCAGCAAGCAAGAGCCATCCCCACCAAGTTGATGGGTGACTGCCCACTTCCATGTCCATGCTTTAGCTTTTTCAGCATCAGAGAAATTGGGTTGTCTGCAGAACTGTTGATAGGTCATCTGCCACTCTGTCCAGCTTCTCAATCTCATACTCCATCAATTAAGAGTGGAGTGAAAAAAGAAAGATCTTTTCCTCAAAGTTTGAAGATCAAAAATGGAGTCTTGGCATTCTTCATATCTTCATAAAGCAATGACAGTACTACACTCTGTGATGGGTCCCTTCTCCAGGCCAGCAATCAAAGAGACACAATCCTCACCACTGGATCCAGTGAGGGATAATCACTAACGATAAAGATGGATTCAGACAGTATTTTGAGATGCAGCTCCCTGCACCAAGTACAATTTCCCTTAAGACCACACAGGGAGGAAGCTCCAGACCTGGGGCTGGACTGTCTTTCTCTCTTCGGGCCCAAACAAAACTCCACATTGACCACATTGGAGCTTTGTGTCCCTGTTCCCAGTAGCTGACACACACACACTTGGATATTTGAGTTTCACACGCACACATACATACCTGGGGAAAAGCTGGCACAGATTTACTAGCTGTGCCCCTTTCTGCATAGATTTTGAGGTAATCACACTGCAAACAGTCAGCTACCCTAAGGCTCTTACAAAGGGTACCCTATTATACTGTGTAAAATTAGTACTAATACAAATGGTAGAGTGTGACCAAAGCAGCAGGGCTTTCAGGAGCAGCTACAGTGTCACTAAAACAAGCATAAGTACTCTCAAGATGTTAAAAGTATTCTCTAAAGGACCAGTCACAATGAAAGGTATTAAAATATTTAATGATAAATAACAAAACAGAAAACAGGAGAATACTGAATACAATAAACAACATAGTTTAAACCACAGAGATATAAAAAAAGTAATACAGTTGGATAGTTTCTCACAGATGCAGAAAACAATACTAAGCTATTCTCACTAAATGTCCCTGACTGACTAAAGAACTACTGTTCACTGACTACTTACTAAAGCAAGGCAAGCTGAGGTCTGCTGAATGTCTTATCACAGCAAAACCCATATGTTGTCTGTATTTTGTCTGGTTGGATGTTTGCATGAGATATATATGCTGTCAGAAAAGTTTACTGTCAGGTTCCAAAGTGCTGCTGTGAGAGTTCCAAACAAACCAGATGCTGATTAGGAGGATGATATAACCTCTGGTCACCTGACTCTGGTACAATAGACACACAAAGCTTTGCTAAGATCTGTGACCGCATCTGGAAGCTATAACACAATTTCAAGCTTTCCACCCTTCCAAGGTTCTCTGATAAACATACACATTTGATCAGTTATAACAATACAACATAATATACATGCATACATTCTTTCTGTCCAGCAGGATCTACTGTTGATGCATTTTTAACACAAGTAACTTCACAAATATATCTTTAACTCAAACATCTGTACAAATCAGTGTGATAGTCAAATAACATAAAATTCTTTACAAAACTCTAGCTAGCTATGCTGGCATATATGCACATGTACTGCCTTACTCTCCCTAGCACAGATGGCAATACCTCATAAAATTGTACCTCTCTTCCCCCTTTGAAAGTTTTTCAAGTGACCCTGGAAAAATGTTGCTTGAGAGAAATGGCCCTGCCTGTGGGAACACATTAACCTATACCCTGTCTTGACAGCCCATCTGCACTGGCATTGCTGACCCCATAACATTGCTGCACTGTCATGTCATATGCCTGCAACTCTAGGCTTTACCTTAATAACCTGATATTTTGCTGGCCGGCTGGCTCAATGTAGCCATGTTAAGGGATTGCGGTCTGTAACTACAGTGAATTTCCACCTCAGGGTATCTAGTAGCATAATCAACTACCATTATGATATACTTCTTCCCTGTGGAACTTGGGGTACTCAGAGGCCCCACAATATCCATAGTTACCCTCTGAAATGGCTCTTCAATCACAGGCAAAGGTATCAAAGGAGCCTTGGCCTTTTCTCCTGCCTTGCCTACTTTATGGAACTGCTCACATGTCCTGCAGTACTCTGTTACATCCCTTGCATTCCTAGGCCAATAAAAGTTTTGCATAATACATCTCTTGGTGCTCTTTATGCCCATATGACCCGCAAAAGGAATGTTATTGACTATGGCTACAAGTGCCAGATGGTAGGCTCTGGCCACTACCAACTGCTGTATTACCTCCCCCTCTAGCCCTCCCTCAGGGGTACACTCTCTATACAGTAACCCTTTGTTCCAGTATACAAACTCCCCTTTTCCTTGAGAATCAGGTGCCTCCTTAGCTACCTCCCTCAAGCCTCTAATGTTGGGTCCAAAAGCTGACCCTGTCTCAATTCTACTTTTGTGACCCTTTTCATCTCCCTTTCCACCGGAAGCCTGGTCTCTTCTGACAGCAGTGCCTCACTGTCAGCCTGGGTAGTACCACTCACCTCTGTCCTTGCACTCACCCTATCCATGGGAACATCAGTACCTACCAGCATCTGTGGCTCACTTTCAGGCTCACTGATACAGGGTCACTCCCTTCCTGAAGTAGCCACTTCAGCCCTCAGCTTCAGGTGTGGGGTCTGTCTGGGTCTCACCCAGGTGACTTGACCCACATGCCTGTCTCAAAGTCTGACTATATGCAACTGCATGCACACAAGGTACTGCATTATCAAAATCATTCCCTATCAAGACAGCTGCAAACGCACCTATTTGCTTTCTTTCTTTTCCACCCTCCCAGTCAAGGTGAACCCTGCCAAAGGTATTTGGAATGGTGTGCCTCCTAAAGCTCTGACTGGTGTGGACTGCTGAAGCAAGTACTGCTCCTCTTTACCCACTGCAGGCTTTATAATGCTTAGGTCAGAGGCTGTGTCTCTCTTAGCAGTGGCCTGTCCTCCATCCTCTAAGATAGAATACAAACTTCAGTGATAATTTGGTACCCCTGTTGTCTCCAGACAACTTACCTCTGGCATGCTATTATTCCTACTTGCTATCTCCTTCATCTTTTGTTCCCCACCTTGCCTCTGTGGACATCTGTATGCTACATGGCCCCTCTGGTTAATTTAAATCATCTAACCCTTGGTCCTGACAATGTACCTGAACTAGTGTCTTCCCCTGTTACTGGTGTACTCTGTTGGGGTGGTTTAGGATGCCCATCATGGCCTCCCCTATAACCATGTGCAGTGCTGGGTATCCCCTTCTTGTGCAGTGATGCCCTGCTTGCTAAGCAGAGATCCCCTTTTCTCCCCAGCTCATCTGCAGAGTTACACTTCTGTCTGCCAACCAGATTCTCATGTCCTTGGGCAAAGTGCTAAGAGCTTCTTCCCTCACCAAAAGGTCTGTCAGCCCTTCAAAAGTGGTGACCTGACACCAACTTAATTCAGCAATATAATCACATACACTTTCATCTGCCTTACGTCTATGCACACAAAACTTTTTTCAGGTGTTAACTTAAAACATTTCAATAAACATTGTTTGGGTTTATCGTAGTTTAAACAATCATTGTCAGACAATTTAGAAACAGCAGATACAGCATTACCATGGAGTAAAGGGGTCAGGAACTGTACCCAGGATCTATGGACAACATTATACTGTTTACATACCATTTCAAATACATGAATAAAACTATCAAAATCATCAGCTTCTGTAAACTGTAGAAGAAATTTACTGACCTTTATTGCTTCTGGTGTTTGGTTATTCCCTTTCACATTGCCTCGATGACCCTGCCAAAGAGTCAGCATCTCCCTCTCATGTTGGCACTCTTTCTCATTTTCTTCAGCCTCTGAACACCACAGTCTCTCTTCAACCTCCAAATGCCATAGTCTCTCTTCTGATTCTAACTCCATCTGCTTCTTCAGTATCTTCTGAGGCATAGATTTGAATCCCACTACTGCCACCAGTATGTGATCCCTACTCCAGACCGTCAATCAAGGAGACTCAATCCTCACCACTGACTCAGTGAGGGACTGTCACTAAGAGCAAAGATGGATTCATACATTATTTTCAGATGCAGCTCATCTGAAGGTGTTGCTATGCAGAAAAGGTAAGAAGGCCCAAGCACTGGATGACCTAGGCAGAGAAGGGTGGGAGTAAGCGGCCAATGCCAGCTCACCCTTCCTGGAAAAGGATTTGCAGTATATCCTGCATCTGGATTAATAACTTTGGGTCAGACTACAGGAATACATTTCATGTGAAAGGGTGAGATACAGGAACATGAGCCTGGCAAGGAGACCACCATCTAGCTAGGACTACCAGATGAATACAGCCTGCCATAGTAGACAATACACTTTGCACCAGTATGAGAAGGGAATAAAGAGTAACAGAAAATCTCTTGACTCCTTGCAGGATGGCGGTCCACAATTCCTGACCTTTACATCCTGTGTCTGATGATCCTAGACACTAAGAAGCAGTCAGTGGAGAACAGGGATCAGGGCTCATGGGGAACACAGGAAGCCCGAAAGAAGAAAAAAGGAAAAGGCACAGCATGTTTACTAAAATTACTGTATGAGAAGCCCTTAATTCCATATCGAATAATATAACATGCATACCACATTCTGCACACACTTATCTTCTTTGCTGGCTTACTTGTAGCACCTTTTAAAATTTAGTACTATGTTTGAAGCTGGGAGATCTGGTGCCTTTGCAATGGACAAAATGTTGGTTCTTTAAAATTTAAACTGGACATCACAGCTTGCTTGATGATTTTGTACCTATAGCCAATGGCTGTATAGGACAGAAATAAAACACAAAAGAGAAGAAACTGCTTAAGTCAGGCTTTGTTATGTTTCACAGATCCCAACTATCGTGTGTCAAAAAGATATTCACTTACATCTGCTTACAGATCATATTTGTGAACTGCTATTTAAGATATTACTTATCCAGTTTAATTAATTCATCCTGATTGATCTGTTGTATTGGAATGACTATGTACGTACAATCACAAGTCTTTGTAATTCCTGTATCAGTAATGCAACTGTGTATTTGCTTTTTGTACTTGACTATGAAGCTTTTCTGCCTGGTCCTTCACTGAATATAGACTACATCAGTTAGGTAACCTGGTAAATCACATATAAATAGATTAAATAGACAGATAGACAGACAGGCAGGCCTGTCAAGGATCATTATGAACAGAAGAAAATACATTTTGAGTTGAAGAAATTGTGTTCACAGCCTGTAGATGTCATTTTAAAAAACCTTAATAGTAGTTATTAGCGGAAGCCTAGAAGCAGTTTTGCAGTGCTGGGAAGCAGCACATAAGGTAGCAGTGATTTTAAGGCGTATATGAATCGCATGCCCATTTAAGGAGATAGGGGTCGCAGAGTTCTTCATTTCTGCAGATCCATGTGTGATGTGTATACTCACTTCATCTGTAATTCACTTACCATAGGAGCGGCTGTGATGTCCACATTTAGTGACCAAAAAGCACTTTTCCAGATCTTCTGTACGATAGCCCATTACATTTATCAGCTTTACAACAGACATGGCCATCTGCCTGTGACAGATGCTGGGTTCATTTTGTTGCCATTGATCACCTGCTGTTTGACACACACTGGCTGCCCAACAGTGCAGATGTCATTATTCCACCATTTCCTGTTGTCTAATCATTCAACTTGTACAGAGATTGTCTGTTGGTTGTATGTCCTACATCATTAGTAACCCCTGTTAGTTTTGCTGGTGAAGAAACTGTCAAACTGTTCGCACAGAATTCTCAGCAGAATATATGAAATTTGTTTTGTCGAATGCAGTCGTCATTACCACTGACAGTCAGGGAACACATGAATCAACATCACAGATCTAACATTTCAACCTGACAAAGGATGATTTGTTTGAGTGTTTGGTAAACGAGCAACACTTGCTGGTTCAGTCCTATAGTATTCCAGTGCACTGAGGGTGACAACAAAGGTGCGAAGGTACAGGGTGTTTTGGTTTGCTTGTTTTCTACCAAGATAGTCTTCAAAGCAGGTTATTACTTATGCAAAAATGTTTTGCATTTGTTCTCAAAAATGAAGAAACTTTTTTTTTCCCATATGAAGACTGAGTTTGCATGAGGCAGGTAAAACAAAAGTGTACACCGTGTCATAGTAAATCATGCCCTGACACATCTCATATTTTGTCACTGTCTGGACAGAAGTCAGATTCACACAAAATAAAGCAATACAATTAAAAAAAAATAGGAAAATGTGGACTAATACATATGTGGTATTACTATTCTGAGATGTATTATATACACTCAAACGTGTGTGTGTGTGTGTGTGTGTGTGTGTGTGTGTGTGTGTGTGTGTGTATGCACATGCACATGTGTGTGTGTGTGTGTGTGTGTGTGTGTGTGTGTGTGTGTGTGTGTGTGTGTGTGTGTGTGTGTGTGTCTGTCTGTATGCGTATGTGTATTTGTGTGTATATGTATGTGTATGTGTCTTCTCCCTTCTAAATGTAAAACTGTTTTAAAAAAGGTCTAATCTGTTGTATAATGGATATGTAGTGTACAAAAATGAATCACAGATTGTATAGGGCTTTTTTCTGTGTTGTCAAACTGCCAGCTTGTCTCCACCCTTGTAAGTATGCAGTTATTTTTCTAAGAAAATGTTTGACATTGTATGCTACTTTTATCATATCCTATTCCTGAGTGTACTGCATTACACAGAACAGTTGCACACTTTTAATAAAAAGTTTGACATTATATGCTACTTATACCATATCCTATTCCTGAGTGTACTGCATTACACAGAACAGTTGCACACTTTTAATAAAAAGTTTGACATTATATGCTACTTATACCATATCCTATTCCTGAGTGTAGTGCATTACACAGAATAGTTGCACACTTTTAATAAAAAGTTTGACATTATATGCTACTTATACCATATCCTATTCCTGAGTGTAGTGCATTACACAGAACAGTTGCACACTTTTAATAAAAAGTTTGACATTATATGCTACTTATACCATATCATATTCCTGAGTGTAGTGCATTACACAGAACAGTTGCACACTTTTAATAAAAAGTTTGACATTATATGCTACTTATACCATATCCTATTCCTGAGTGTAGTGCATTACACAGAACAGTTGCACACTTTTAATAAAAAGTTTGACATTATATGCTACTTATACCATATCCTATTCCTAAGTGTAGTGCATTACACAGAAGAGTTGCACACTTTTAATAAAAAGTTTGACATTATATGCTACTTATACCATATCCTATTCCTGAGTGTAGTGCATTACACAGAACAGTTCCACACTTTTAATAAAAAGTTTGACATTATATGCTACTTATACCATATCATATTCCTGAGTGTAGTGCATTACACAGAACAGTTGCACACTTTTAATAAAAAGTTTGACATTATATGCTACTTATACCATATCCTATTCCTGAGTGTAGTGCATTACACAGAACAGTTGCACACTTTTAATAAAAAAGTTTGGCATTATATGCTACTTATACCATATCCTATTCCTAAGTGTAGTGCATTACACAGAAGAGTTGCACACTTTTAATAAAAAGTTTGACATTATATGCTACTTATACCATATCCTATTCCTAAGTGTAGTGCATTACACAGAAGAGTTGCACACTTTTAATAAAAAGTTTGACATTATATGCTACTTTTATCATATCTGGCCTCCTGTTTCTTTGTTGTGCTTTACATGGAACTGTTGCACACTTTTAATCAAGTTACTTACAAAACAGGCTAATTAATTCTACTACCACAGAGATCAATGTTTGAATACAGAATCTTCATACCTAAACAATATAGTAAAAATTCAGCATTAAATAAGTAGAAATTCAATAAAAGATCATAAAATAGCTTTGTGTAGATTAGAGTGCAAAGGATGAGAGGCATTAATTCTGCCCATTTTCAGACAACTAGCTGCAGTCACAGAAGAGGATGCAAACCCAGTAGGCCTAACACGAAAATGAGGCATACAAGTAACATCGGAAACTTAGGAAACATTAACATTTCCTTAAGGGTACCACAAAGGTGTGAGTATATAATGGCAGATACTGGGAAGGAACAGGAATGTGAAACAGTCGCATCTCTCCAGTGGTTCCATTCCAGAACTCATGCAGTGTCCCATCAGGACATGGTCCTGTTCCATTCCAGAACTCCTGCAGTGTCAAATCAGGACATGGTCCTGTTCCATTCCAGAACTCCTGTTGTGTCCCATCTGGACATGATCCTGTTCAATTGCAGAACTCATTTAATGTCCCATTGAACATGGTCCTATTCCATTCCAGAACTCCTGCAATGTCCCATCGTACATAGTCCAGTTCTATTCCAGAGCTCTGCGGTGTCCCATCAAGCATGGGCCTGTTCTATTCCAGAACTCCTTCAATGTCCCACTGAACGTGGTCCTGTTCTATTCCAGAAATCTTGCAGCTTCTCATGAGGATCAATGACATTCCAAGTGTAAAAGAATGGGATAGATAGGAGTAGCACCACTCAGATTAAAGTTGAAGGAAGTCAGAAGGGCAGTCTGAAGATTGAATGACCAAATAAATTTTAAAAAGAATACATGAAAAGGGTGGCCATAGTGGTGCAGCGGTTAGCGTTGTCACCTCACAGCAAGAGGTTCTCCGGTTCAATTCTCGGAGTGCCTTCTGTGCGGAGTCTGCATGTTCTCCCTGCAGTCATGTGGGTTTCCTCCAGGTGCTCTGGTTTCCTTCCACATTCCAAATACGTGGATTGGACAGTCTAAATTGGCTGTAGGTGAGAGTGTGTGTGCAAGTGAGTGTACGAATGAACTACTGTGGCATGGCTAGCCACGTGGTGGGGTAAAACCTTGGCTTGAGTTGATTGTCACTGCTGAAGTGACCCTCCCACCCCATGTGCAAAATGGGAAAAGGAGTTGAGGATGGATGGACTGTCTTATGAAAGACAGAAGATAAAATATTTTACAATGACTTTAGAAATCACAAAAAGGCATAGGGAGAGCGGATGAGGTTAAGCAAAGAGAATGGAATATGTAAAGAGGATGACAGTGAATAGACAGAGATGGTAAAATAAGATCAATCAGGACGTAATAAAGCAGAAAATAAATTTTGTATTTAGAAAAAACAGAATTCTTAAGGATTGATGGGCAGATGTATTAGGAAAAAAATGTGACTGGTAATTAAGAGTTCCTAAAACTCAGTATAAAAGAAGGAAAAATTCCTGTTATTTTTCACATGAGAAATTACAACAAATGCTTTGATGTTGCTAGTGGCTATTAGATTAAAGAAACCAAAACCCATGAGAGGCTAAGCCAAATTCTCCTTCACAGGAATGGGTGTTAGTGTAGTCCTGAAACACAAAATACAGAGACTCTAGAAATAAATGGGGCACATCACCAGCAGCAACATAGATTCAATAGGAGACGTGGCACGTTAGCAAATAAATCTGTTTGACTGGGTGACCAGAGTAATGGACTAGGAAGGAGCTGTGGGTGTGGCCTGCATAGCCTTTATCAAGGCATTTCAGTCATATCGTCCCACAGAGTAGGTTAATAAATAACTTATCAGGCCTAGGGGTGTGACATGTACTGGTCTGGGTGATATACAACTTACAATCAGGAAACAGAGGGTCACAGTAAATAGCATGCATTTAGAAAAAAAAAGGAAGTTTCTAGTGGAAAATCACAGGTTTTGGTGCTGGGCCTCAAAGCTTTATATTATTTTAGTTAGTTTGACAATGCACAGATTGAAAGTTGAAGTAGGCTGCTTTGCAGATGCCAGAAAATTGCGTGGCTGGTAATAGAGCTTGCAAAATAAAACAAAAGAATAGTCTTAGCAAGACTGGAGAAAGGTGAAAAGCAATTTATTTATCTACTTATTTATTTATTTGTATTTGTTTATTGGGCTAGTTCAATGGGGTTTAGCTTATTTTTAGTGGAGACAAAGGGGAAATGCTACACAAAAAAGCACATGTAAAGGAAACTTGTACAATAACCTCATCAAGTTAAAAGAGAGCAGAAATGATGCAAACAAAAAGGAGTTGGCTTTGAAATAAAACTGCACATTCATACTTATTAAGCAAAGCTTGTAGACTGTAGAAAGAGGGGCATAAAGAAAACATCATTTGCATTAGTTTTATAAAGCTAAAGCAGCACCATAAAGTTGTGACAACACAAACAAGTTTTTGTTGTTGATGTTGCTGTTGTTATTGTGTTAAAGCAGCACTGGCACTTATGGAACTGACAGATGGTGACTGTTTACAGCATAAGTTGTCAGTGGATGAAATATTATGCTAAGCACTTGAGACTGGATGATCTTGACATACGGATTCATAACGTACCTCCCTCAGAGTACAAGCTGAATGGCAAGGTTAGTTATGCACAGTGGCAGCTGGTGACTTCAAATCAAAAGGGGGCTGCAGGAGACAGGTGAATGGGTGGGGTCAATAGGAAGGGGTGTGGCCAACTAGAAAGGGGAGGGGCTTTGCTCAAAACCACAAAAACTGCAACTTTAATTAAATACACTGCCTTGGGTGCCAAACCGTCATTATGAGAGTCCAAGCAAGACAAAATGAAGTGTAGAAGAAAAAAATATTTCAATGCATTGGCTGCATTACAACTTACTTAATATCTAGATGGAAACAAAAAGGTTGTGAGTAAATTACTTTTTAAATATATTACTGGAATGCCAGTCAAAATCAAGTATAAGAAAAACAAGCAGCACTCAACTCAAACTACTTCTCCTTGCACTGTAGTTCTAATTAGAATGTATATTCAGCTTTATTAAAGTGCCAAGTAACATGCTGAAAGTAGCAATCTCTGTGATACCCCCACTTGTAAAAATGTTTCTTATCCAAAAAAGACCTGCTGCCTGACAACTGTCTACTTGTTTCATGGGGAAAACAGAATCAAAGTAAAAATGAAAAGCAAACAAGAAACAAGCTCAATATACATTGCTTAAAGGATTACTGTACAGGTAATGGACCACACATGATAGATTAGCATTCTGTTTGGTTTACAGGTAAAGCCTGCAAAGATGACTGTAAGTCTCCAACAAATATAATGAGCTTCTTAAAATAATGTAATCCTGTCCTTTATTACAAATACTGTCATATGCTTTTCAATACCCAAGGCTTATACATTATCTAGTTATGTAAGTATTTTCTGCATGGCTACAACAGAATGGCTTTCAATGTTGGTAATTCTTTAACAGTATGCTTATTAAAGCTTACTTGCATCTTACAATCTCAGACAAGCTTACCTGATGGTCATTTAAGCATTGCTACTTAAACACAGAGCAACAGGCACTTTCTGAGTAATAATAAGCTTAAATCAACAGTATAAAAATATGACAGAAACCAGAACATTCTGCAAAATCAAGGACAGAATAAAAGTAGCACTTGTGTCTACCTTGGATGGGGGGATACTCTGCACATTTACACTGCATAACTGCTCCTTGCCTTGCTTGGACACATCCAGAGTCACTACATGGGGGGGTGGGGTGCAACAATGCATGCATGTTCAAAGGCCAAAGGGTAGATACAGAACAATATGATCAGTATCTGCACAACACACAGTTGTAGTTCTATAAACCTCTCAGTACAGGGATCCTCTGATAAGTTATATAGTGGAGCATAATTGAAATTTAGAATATCACGCTGGAAGCATAAAAATAGGAGGCAGAGAAATGATGTGTGGTAACAAATGCATTAGTAGATGTTTAGAGACAACAGCCAAGACAGTGTGTTTGTGCTGGAACTTTACCAACTAAGTTTGACTTAATGCAAACAAGGGTAAGGTGATAAAGCTGGGATACAGAAACAGTAGTTAGAGTGGTGTGTTTCTGTGTGTACATGTGCGCGCATGCGTTTGTGTGTGTGTGTGTGCATGTGTGTGTGTGTGTGTGTGTGTGTGTGTGTGTGTGTGTGTGTGTGTGTGTGTGCGTGTAAAAGTGAAAGCCTTCTGCTACTGTTTAAAAAACATTCTGGCTATCCACAGAATTTTAAGGAAACTGCATTGTTTACTTCCAAGTCTATGAACTATATTAATTTTTTTGAGCATTTAATTAATAAAAACATTACAGTTTCCTTACAGGCAAAGAAACCAGTAGCATAAGGGGGTGGGGTATGGCAATACTCATGGGTATATGACTCTTTTATAACTAGTGCACCCCATTAAACGTAACTGTTGAATATAAATTTACAAAACACATGATACAAATTAATAACATTCTCTGCATACCTAGAATGTTTCTTGAACAGCTACTAAAGGCTTTCACTTTCACAACACACTCATGATATGACCTTAGCAACAATCGCTCTTTCTCTTTCAACAATAATTCTTCAAACCCAGCATTTTCAGAAGTCCTACAATTATATAAAACAATGACTAAGGAGTATTGTTTACCATATAATTAAGGTGGCATCTCATATGCAAATATCTTACTGGCATCCTCCACTTTGATATATAATTTGTTCTTTATCTTTAATATTTTATATATAAAAAAGTCCAAGAAGTTTATTTATATTTAGGATACAAATAATTAGTATTTAGTAGTCTATGACATCCCTTATGAAATGCTATAAACTCATTCCCTGCGTAGAGGAAGCCTGATAAAGTAAAAAAACGATAATGCTCAGCCTGGTTTAAAAGTTGAAGTTATTAACAGCTGAGTGACTGCAGTTCAGAAAAGAAGAAATAATTATATGTATGGTGAGTAAATATAATGCTGCTAGACGATCAATATAAAATGTCATGAGGAATATCAAAGCTGTATGTTAAACTTTATGACAAATAAGCATTGGGGAACAAATCACTCCATAAGAGGGCTGGAACTCTCAAGGAATATTTCAATAATAGGACTAGAAGGATTACCTGTAAAAACAATGGTTATTGATCAAGTGGTTGATTGCTTGACTGATTGATTTGTGTTTGTTAACTAGGATAGTCTGACTGGGCTAATACTTCCAAGCAGAGTCCCAAGGAGAAAAGCTCAGCAGGCAATATGCAAATTACATTTTAGCTTTGTGTTGACGTACAGTTTGCATGCAAAGCTACTTACACTAGTCAGCATTACTCATATATACATTGGCAGTACAATTTCAAATGGGTAAAAACAAAGGAACAATTTGTATATGCCTACTACATTTGTAGACTACATGGCCAATATAAAATAAAAATGACGTATACCCAGGCATTGCCATATTTTTTACATGTTTTCTTTATGTGATGCAAGATGTATCGTCTCTAGATTCAATTTATGTGGTGAGCAGAACAGATTCCTTCAATCCAGCTATTTTATACAATATGCTGACTGTAAAACAAAATGTTTGATATACATACTCATGTTTGTCTATTCAGCATGTCATATATGAAAAACTGAAAGGGAACTTCATGTGAGAATTAGAGAGCATTTGTACAGAATGGTGAACCAAAAGCAGTTGGAAAATGCGCTAAATATTATAGTGGCCATACATGTTCTGATTTCTTTAGATTTCAAGCATTACAAGTAGTGGACATTAATTAATGCCGAGCAGATATTCAGAATTAAAATGTTTCTTTGTGAAGCAAAGTAGCAGTTGTGTGATTTATTGAAAGGTTCAGCACTCAGTGACAGCACTAACATTAAATGTGTGTCAAGACTCAGGACACTTAAAAATAAATAAAAATAATCTATATTAGAAATGTGATTATTTTTGCTCCTGTCTGTGCTTTCTTAAATTTTTAGTTAAATATATTGTAACTTGTAATGTGACCTAAAGAAGAAAGTATGTTTCCAAAAACTTGTTACGTTGTTGTTGTTGTTTTATAAATAAATGTTTTTTTTTTTTTTTTATTTTAGTCATAGCCTTGATGACTCCTGGTTTTACTTGCATTTTTTATATTATTTGCAAGAGAAAAAACACTTTGGGGACACAAGGAACCTTTCTGAATATTAAGCCCATGTCCTATTAGCAGAAATAAAATTGTTTTTGAAATGCTATGTGAAAACAAAGTACATTTGCTGTAAATATCAGTTCTTTTTAGAAAGTATGTAATGGCTTTGGGACTTTATTCTGTGGTTAGTCAGTAACTGTGCAGACCCCACAATTCCCATATATAACACTCCATATAGACTGAAGTGTCTGCTGTCTCTTTTACTTCCTGCAACCAAAAAAAAAAAATCTGTGTCACATTACATCACAAAATAATTATCCATCTTCTTAAATGTTAATTCTAGGGTGCCTATTTTTATAAAGACTTTCTTTCTCTCTTTACTGGCTGTGTTGCAATACATATTTTCAAACTGACATTAGTAATTATACCTTCAAATCTGAAATTAATCTAAGAAGCTGCATGCCTACCAGTAACTTTAATGTTTTACTACCCGTTGATAGCTCACTCGACTTCTCTTAGCTGAGGTATTGAATAAACTACACAGTAAGAGATTTTGATAGTAACAGTGTAAAGAAAGATTGAATTCTTCAGGTAACCCTTTATTATAACTTATGGTGAAGAAGTCTTGATGTCTGCACATTCAATCTCTATAAGGCCTAACAATGGGCAACTGCATAAGCCGATCTTATACACACACAGATAGACATGCTGATAAAGACAATGACTGGGGCTCTTGAAGTACGTGCTTTAACCACCCCCTCAAACAGGAATGTATAGTGTAACGTCATCACACATGAACAGTCACAAGTCCCAGCAGTCTGAGAAAAGGTATTGCACAATATAACACAACATCCACCTGCCATAATACAAGATCTCCATAAATGTACAAGCAATATGCTGGGTGGGTACCCCTCAAAGGTAGCCCCTTCCTGTACCACTGATGTAAGATCATAGAATCACACACAAAATGTTCTCATTATGGCAGCCAGTGCTGCAGAAGACAGACAAAAAAGACAAAAGGCTGGGTTTATAAAAGGCAGATGCAAAGGATTCAGGGAGCTACAGCCATCCCTTCCTGGAACAATTTTGAATATTGCATTTGTAATCTCTTCAAGATAAACTTAGATTCAGCCCCTTTTTACTGCTCTCTATTATAACTTTGTTCCATATGACTTTATTTTATTGTGTTTTTTTCTTTTATTGCCATGATTTATTTTTTTTTCTTCTAAATGGATATAAACTCTGCATCAATTTACTTACTTACTTATTTATTTATTTATTGACATTTGATTACCGGGAAAGTACGACTGGGTAGAAGCCCATTTTTAGCGGAGGCCTGGGGAGAAATGCTCCAATGTATTACAAAGCATTTTAAGAATAATCATTTTTGCATTTTTAAAAATAATACACAAAACATCTACAGTTTAAATAATAATACCAAATTAGACATTATATGAAAACATTGGTTAAGAATAGAAGCAAAGCTACATGACAATGGTTTAATATAGAAATTTTAGTCAGTTTATTGACAAACTGAAGGTAACTTAGTATTATACAAACAAAAATTGGAAAACGAAGTGAGAGAAAAACAGACTTATGGTATATTTAAAGAGAAAGCCAGGGAAGAGAAATTGATAGAAGTAAGGAAGTGAGTGAAGAAGGGCAAGTAAGGAGATGAAAGGTGTGAACAGGTATTTGTTCACATTTAGGGATATAGTCTATACTGGTGTTGAGCAAGAACAGAGACAGCTTTTGGCTAGGAAGTCTTTCGGGATTCTTTTGAAGGATGGGACAGAGGGCATTGACCTGGTGGATACAAATACAGAATTCTAGGCCTTAGCAACATGTTACAAGAACAAACAATGCCCAACAAATCTGATAGATTTGTGGAAAGAGCGGAGTTTTTTGGTCACTGGATCTAGTGGCCAACTAGGAACATAGATGTGCAGAATGTTATTTAGTGCTGTTCAAGTAGATGGATTCTGGATAATTTTATAGGTGGTAAGAAACTGTGTATATGTTAGTTGATGGCGTAGTTCTAACCAATTTAGGCTTTTAGTGCTATACAGTGGTGAGTTCTGAATGGGATATTTGCTGCAAAAGTAGTAACTTTGTTACAGCATTGTTCAAATTTTGATTTTTGTGATGCCTGAAGGTTAGTAAGGATGGGAGGTCCATAGAGACGTTTAGGAAGAGATACGTTGTGGCAAGTGTAGGTTAAGTTGTGTCAGTGAGAACGTTTTGGCTGTATCAAGCATCCCTAGTTTTTGATGAGGTTTTCTTATGCAATGTTGTACATGCAGGTCAAATTTAATATTATCATCCACTATCATTCCTAATAATTTGCTATGAGAAGTGACTTCAATGGTTGCATTATCAAGACAGAGGACGTGGGGGAAAAAAGTAGTAATTTGTTTTTTTTTTTAAGAGTTGAGCATGAGTTGTGAGTTACACAGCCAAGTTTCATTTGCTGTTAAGCTTCCCGGGTAATTTTTTGGAGGTGTGCCATCACAGACCTTTCAACTCTCCAGATATTTGTGTTTTCCTGGCAAACCAATAAGGATTTAATTCACTAAATAATGACAAACATTTGCATCTCAGATTTTATATCCTTCAGAAAATGCATGGTAAAACAAAACCACTTATTCTAACAACTTTCTAAGTTTATAAGAGCAATATTTAAAAATTGCCTTACTTTTAGGCTTTTGATCACCCATTATTTTGTGCGTTTCCAAATTTCTTGTGTTAAGAGTTTGAGAGGTCTGGTGCCACACTGTCAGATGTGCAAATGAGTATGAAGTCATCTGCATACTGTATTAGGAAGGCCTGGTGTATGGATGTGTGCAGGTTGTAGGTAGGAATGTTAAAGAGGAGGGGACCAAGGATAGTGCTTTGTGGTACTCTGGTAGTGACTGGTAGGTACGGAGAGAGGGTGGAGTGCCATTTTACTGACTGATATCTATTGGAAAGGTAGCTTTTGAACCATAGAAGGGTGGGCTGAGAAAGATCTAATGAGGACATTTAAAGTAGATGTTTGCTGCGACAAACTGTGTAAAACTCTTTAGACAAGTCTAGAAATAAGGAGGAGACTAGTCTGCCATTATCTCTAGCTTTATTAACAGTATCTATATAGGTTAGAAATAAGGAAGAGACTAGTCTGCCACTATCTCTAACTTTATTAACATCATCTATATAGGTTAAGAAATAAGGAATAGACTAGTCTGCCATTATCTCTAGCTTTATTAACAGTATCTGTATAGGTTAAGAAATAAGGAAGAGACTAGTCTGCCATTATCTCTAGCTTTATTAACAGTATCTATATAGGTTAAGAAATAAGGAAGAGACTAGTCTGCCATTATCTCTAGCTTTATTAACAGTATCTATATAGGTTAAGAAATAAGGAAGAGACTAGTCTGTCATTATCTCTAGCTTTATTAACAGTATCTATATAGGTTAAGAAATAAGGAAGAGACTAGTCTGCCATTATCTCTAGCTTTATTAACAGTATCTATACAGGTTAAGAAATAAGGAAGAGACTAGTCTGCCATTATCTCTAGCTTTATTAACAGTATCTATATAGGTTAAGAAATAAGGAAGAGACTAGTCTGCCATTATCTCTAGCTTTATTAACAGTATCTATATAGGTTAAGAAATAAGGAAGAGACTAGTCTGCCATTATCTCTAGCTTTATTAACAGTATCTATATAGGTTAGAAATAAGGAAGAGACTAGTCTGCCATTATCTCTAGCTTTATTAACAGTATCTATATAGGTTAAGAAATAAGGAAGAGACTAGTCTGCCATTATCTCTAGCTTTATTAACAGTATCTATATAGGTTAATAAATAAGGAAGAGACTAGTCTGACATTATCTCTAGCTTTATTAACAGTATCTATATAGGTTAAGAAATAAGGAAGAGACTAGTCTGCCATTATCTCTAGCTTTATTAACAGTATCTATATAGGTTAAGAAATAAGGAAGAGACTAGTCTGCCATTATCTCTAGCTTTATTAACAGTATCTATATAGGTTAAGAAATAAGGAAGAGACTAGTCTGCCATTATCTCTAGCTTTATTAACAGTATCTATATAGGTTAAGAAATAAGGAAGAGACTAGTCTGTCATTATCTCTAGCTTTATTAACAGTATCTATATAGGTTAAGAAATAAGGAAGAGACTAGTCTGCCATTATCTCTAGCTTTATTAACAGTATCTATATAGGTTAAGAAATAAGGAAGAGACTAGTCTGCCATTATCTCTAGCTTTATTAACAGTATCTATATAGGTTAAGAAATAAGGAAGAGACTAGTCTGCCATTATCTCTAGCTTTATTAACAGTATCTATATAGGTTAAGAAATAAGGAAGAGACTAGTCTGCCATTATCTCTAGCTTTATTAACAGTATCTATATAGGTTAAGAAATAAGGAAGAGACTAGTCTGCCATTATCTCTAGCTTTATTAACAGTATCTATATAGGTTAAGAAATAAGGAAGAGACTAGTCTGCCATTATCTCTAGCTTTATTAACAGTATCTATATAGGTTAAGAAATAAGGAAGAGACTAGTCTGCCATTATCTCTAGCTTTATTAACAGTATCTATATAGGTTAAGAAATAAGGAAGAGACTAGTCTGCCATTATCTCTAGCTTTATTAACAGTATCTATATAGGTTAAGAAATAAGGAATAGACTAGTATGCCATTATCTCTAGCTTTATTAACAGTATCTATATAGGTTAAGAAATAAGGAAGAGACTAGTCTGCCATTATCTCTAGCTTTATTAACAGTATCTATATAGGTTAAGAAATAAGGAAGAGACTAGTCTGCCATTATCTCTAGCTTTATTAACAGTATCTATATAGGTTAAGAAATAAGGAAGAGACTAGTCTGCCATTATCTCTAGCTTTATTAACAGTATCTATATAGGTTAAGAAATAAGGAAGAGACTAGTCTGCCATTATCTCTAGCTTTATTAACAGTATCTATATAGGTTAAGAAATAAGGAAGAGACTAGTCTGCCATTATCTCTAGCTTTATTAACAGTATCTATATAGGTTAAGAAATAAGGAAGAGACTAGTCTGCCATTATCTCTAGCTTTATTAACAGTATCTATATAGGTTAAGAAATAAGGAAGAGACTAGTCTGCCATTATCTCTAGCTTTATTAACAGTATCTGTATAGGTTAAGAAATAAGGAAGAGACTAGTCTGCCATTATCTCTAGCTTTATTAACAGTATCTGTATAGGTTAAGAAATAAGGAAGAGACTAGTCTGCCATTATCTCTAGCTTTATTAACAGTATCTATATAGGTTAAGAAATAAGGAAGAGACTAGTCTGCCATTATCTCTAGCTTTATTAACAGTATCTATATAGGTTAAGAAATAAGGAAGAGACTAGTCTGCCATTATCTCTAGCTTTATTAACAGTATCTATATAGGTTAAGAAATAAGGAAGAGACTAGTCTGCCATTATCTCTAGCTTTATTAACAGTATCTATATAGGTTAAGAAATAAGGAAGAGACTAGTCTGCCATTATCTCTAGCTTTATTAACAGTATCTATATAGGTTAAGAAATAAGGAAGAGACTAGTCTGCCATTATCTCTAGCTTTATTAACAGTATCTATATAGGTTAAGAAATAAGGAAGAGACTAGTCTGCCATTATCTCTAGCTTTATTAACAGTATCTGTATAGGTTAAGAAATAAGGAAGAGACTAGTCTTCCATTATCTCTAGCTTTATTAACAGTATCTGTATAGG
>NC_056747.1:1300036126-1300071126 GCF_019279795.1 Protopterus annectens
ATTATCTTTATGTGCTATTTTATACAATATATACAGCATATCTAGACAGCTACTTACAATTATGTATAACAGTTCCTGCTGATATTATAAAATATACATAGTCATATTTCTCTTCTTTTCCTCCCTACTGGTTTTCATAGGTTCATAGGATCATACTAGGCTATCTGCCCTAGGGCATTTATAAGCCTAGCCAGAGTGTGTGTGGCTTTCACCACCCCTTAGGATGAGAATACTACGCCCATTTAGGGTTTAGTTTACTGTGCCTCTGTCTAGTAGTGACACAGAGATGACCCCCGGGGTAAACCTACGATCTCCCATCCACTCGTCAAGATTTCTCTTGAATAGAGTTAGTGAGGGGCTCTGCCTAACATGGATTGGGATTCTGTTCCAGAGTGTAGGGAGCCTCTGGGTTATGAATCTGTCCCTCCAGCATGTCCTATTTATTTCTGTGTTGAGGTTTAAGTCTCTTGCTCTTGTGGCTCTGATGGATTTGGATTTTCTGAGGTGGAACATGTCCATTAATTCCGGATTGGACATGGCCTTGTACGTCAGGCACAGATCACCTCTGAGTAGGTGGTATGCAACTGAATAGAGCTGGAGTTTTTTCAGTCGGGCAGCATATGACATATGTTTAAGACCCTTTATCCTCTTGGTGAGGAACTTTTGGGGTCTTTCCAACTGCTGCAGGTGTTGGGTAAGATACATCCCAAATGGGGCATTGTACTCAATCATTGGCCTGATAAGAGAAGAGTACAGGGGCACAATGACCTCTCTTGATCTAGATGTGAAACCCTTCATGATAAGGTGGGCAATATAGAAGGTCTTCCTAACCACTTTGGCAATGTAAGTGTCAAATGAGAGGTTACTGTCAACCTGGGTCCCTAGGTCCCTGATTACCTCTTCTGTACTTAATGGATTACCACCTATGTGGTAATTTGTGGGTACCTTGTTTTTCCCAAAGGGTATGACTATACATTTTTTGGCATTCAGCTTAAGGCCATGGCTCTGGCACCAATTATCCATTTCTATGAGGCCTCTCTGAAGGATGTTTGTGTCCGCTGGAGTATCAATTATGGTGCCCAGTTTGCAGTCATCTGCGAACTTTGTCAGCCACAATCCTCCTATGTTTGCCTGTACCTCGGAAAAATAAATGCTGAACAAGAGGGGTCCCAGGACTGAGCCCTGTGGGACACCGCTTGTGACTGGCTTAGAGTCTGACATAGCTCCAGCAACTCTGACCCTGTGGGTTCTGTCCTTGAGCCAGTTTGCAACCCATCTCGTGACATATGGGTTTACATTTAAGCTGGTGAGTTTGTCTATGATGCCCGAGTGGGGTATTGTGTCAAAGGCTTTGCAAGGTCAAGGTAGGCTGTGTGAACTGCCTTACCCTCATCAATGGCCTTAGTGACTGTTTCAAAAAAGTCGACCAAGTTCAAAAGGCAGGATCTGCCCTTGACAAAGCCAAATTGGGTAGGATCCAATGTCTGTAGGTCCCCAATGCCTTTGTTAATGAGTTCCATAATGATCCTCTCCATAGCTTTGCAGACCAGGCTCGTCAAGCTTATGGGCAGTAATTTCCAGGGTCCGTAGAAGCACCGCCTTTGTGAAGTGGGACCACTGTTGCCGTACGCCACTCTTTGGGTACATATCCTGTAGTAAGGCTAAGATTAATCAGCAGCCTTATGTGTGGGTTTAGTTCCTCTTGGAGTTCATGTAGCATACAGCCCGGAACACCGTCCGGTCCCATTGATGCTGTGATTTTAGCTTTAGAGAGGGCGGCTCTCACCTGGGCATCTGAGATGTTAGGGAGGCTACACTCTGCTGGGATAGTTATTTCTCCTTTTGGGGAGGAAGGAGAAATTTGCACTGAACCTGTCTGCCAGAATGTTGGCAATGTCAGTGGGTTCAGTGTATTTTGTGTCATTTTGGACTAACTCTGAGCATATCTGGGAGTTTCCACCCAGGTTTCTAACATAGCTAAAGAAGGCCTTGTGATTGTCTTTTGTGTCTTTTGCAATTTTTCTCTCAAAGTTGGCCTTGGATGATTTTATGAGTGATCGTAGTTTTTTGCTAGTACTGATCAGAGATGCCTTCCCTTTTAGGGATTTTGCTCTGTCATGTAGTAGCTTCCTCCTTCTCTTGTAAAGTTTGTTTATGGCTGGGGTCCACCAGACTGGGCCTGCCTTTGGGGAATGGGTCTTGGTTTTATTTGGGATTGCATGATCCATGCATTCTTGAAGGTGCCCGTAGAAGGCATTTGTAAAGGATTCAGCAGTGTGGGTTGTGGTTTCCACTGGCCCAGGGACCTTGAAGGATACCACTTCAGTCTTAAGAAGTGTGAAGTTGTCTTTTGAGAAGTTCTTCACTGTGGTCTTTTGTGCAGGGGGTGGGGGCGGGATGTGGATTTCCAGTGAGATTAATTTATGGTCTGATCTTACCAATGAGGGATATATTTCCGGTGTGGAGCATTTTGTCCCCATGTTTGTGATGATCAGGTCTAGTATATTGTCTCCTCTTGTGGGAATGGTGACTAGTTATTCCATCGCATTTGAGTTTATAAATTCTAGGAACCTTTGGGCTTGAGTAATGTTCCCAGTCTATGTTTGGGTAGTTGAAGTCTCCCAATATGATGGTATTTGGAGAGACATTCATACTCTCCAGTGTCTTCAGGAAGGCTGTGTGGGGTTCCTGAGTTTGAGAGGGTGGTCTGTAGCATGCTACAAATTGTAAGGCAGTTCTGCCTATGGTTAGTTGCACCTGGATGGTCTCCGATGCTTTGTGCATTGCCACTAACCTGGAGGTGTGGGTATCTTTGATGAATATGGATACTCCCCCTCCTTTTGTGGTTCGGTCCAAGTTTTGGGGCCGGAAAGCATGATATGAGGTAAAACCTGATAGTGCTGGGGTGCTCTCAGGAGCCTTGAACCAGGTTTCAGTCACTGCACAGACATCAATGTTCTCCATACTGAGGAGGGCTTCAAGGGCGTGCATCTTGAGGTTTAGACTTCTGGCATTGAGCAGCATTACCCTTATTTTTTCCACTTGTGTTTTCTAGGGAGGTAGGTTTGTCATTTGAGCCTTGCCTAAAAAGGCACTATGGGGTGGCAAGAGCCTTGGCCAATATCCGGAAGCCCAGGGTAACAGGTGCAAGCCATCCCTTGAAGCAGCGTGGCTTGTCGAGCATGTCATCCCAAGCAGACAGACATTGGATCCCCTTAGAATGACACCAGTAATTAAGCCAATTGTTAAAACTGATCATTTTGTCTTTGTACTGTGGCATCATTCTTGGTGAGGGTAAGATGCTGCTCAGGGTCAGGGTCATACCGGCCTGGGCTACATAATCAGAGAGCTCCTCTATGTCTCTTCATGTAGTCCAGGGAGGTACGTCTCAGGTCGTTCACACCGGCATGTACAATGACTGAGTCATATTTGTACTTGCTGTGGAGTGACCTGAGTGCTTGTGTTATGTGGCGGATTCTAGCTCCCAACAGGCAGCTTACTGTGACCTTTTCCTTGTTCAGTCTGGTGAGCGGGACGTCAGTGTGTCTGACTATGGAGTCACCTATTACAAGTGTGTCTGGCATGTTGTTTGGCCTTAAGGGCTGTGACTGTTTAGCACACTGACTTTGTGAACTATGTGTTGCATGTGCTATGTCTTGAGGTGGCAGTTGCTTGGGTGTCTGCTTTGGAGGCCTCTGTTGTTTTGGTAGAGTTTTAATCAGTGCCTCCGAGTATGTTTTTGTGTGTTTATGTGTTTTGTTTACAGTTGTGATATTTCTATGTGAGACTGGGTTTGTGGTGTGCGTGGTTACCTTCTCCTCCTGACTGGTCTTGCCAGTACTGAATTGAGAGAGCTCAGCCTCCAGTTTGGCTATATAGTTGCATCTCTCGCATATATTTGTATTTGTTGGGAGGAGGAGAGGGTTGTCTGTGTACATGAGGCAATTGTAACATTGCCTCAAGATTCCCAGATTCACCAGCTGAACAGGAGAGGACGCCAGCAACTGACCCTTCGACATGCTAGAATAGTGAAAAAGATTGCTGTGTAACTGAGTCAGAAAGGACCTATAGGGAAATGGGTACTCAGAATTTAGGTGAATGAAGTACTTTCTTTTGTTTAAGAGTGCTTTACCTGTATAAAAAATGCTTTAGGAGCTAATTTGTTGAAAAGAGATGGGAATTCCATGATGTCCTAACCAACTTTCCACCGCACTATTTAGTACAAATACTACAGGTCTACAGGGTGCTGGCAGAAATTGGGCTACTGTTGGCCGAAAGAGGAGGAGAGGCAGAAGACATGGCTGAAGGCAGGAAGAGAGGAGAAAGGCTAGGACTATGGAAGTGAGGGTCAGAACTTTGAATGTTGGCAGTATGACTGGTATAGGGAGAGAGCTAGCTGATATGATGGACAGAAAGAAGGTTGGTATATTGTGTGTGCAAGAGACCAGATGGAAGAGGAGTAAGGCTAGGTGTATCGGAGGTGGGTTCAAATTGTTTTATCATGGTGTGGATGGGAGGAGAAATGGCGTAGGAGTTATTCTGAAGGAACAGTATGCTGAGAGTGTTTTGGAGGTGAAAAGAGTGTCGGATAGAGTGATGTTTATGAAGCTGGAAATTGATGGTGTAATGATGAATGTTGTTAGTGCATATGCTCCACAAGTTGGGTGTGCAATGGATGAGAGAAAAATTTTGGAGTGAATTGGATGAATTGGTGATGACTGTACCCAAGGGTGAGAGATTGGTGATTGGAGCAGATTTGAATGGGCATGTTGGTGAAGGGAACAGAGGGGATGAGGAAGTGATGGGTAGGTATGGTGTTAAACAAAGGAATGCAGAAGGTCAGATGGTAGTGGATTTTGCAAAAAGGATGGACATGGCTGTGATGAATACATATTTTAACAAGAGGGAGGAGCATAGGGTGACATACAAGAGTGGAGGAAGATGCACACAGGTGGATTATATCTTATGTAGGAGGGCCAGTTTGAAGAAGATTGGAGACTGTAAAGTGGTGACCAGAGAAAGTGTAGTTAGGCAGCATAGGATAGTGGTTTGTAGGATGACGTTGGTTATCAAGAAGAGGAGGAGGAGTGTGAGGGCAGCACCAAGGATCAAATGGTGGAAATTGAAAAAGGGTAATTGTGAGGTGGAGTTCAGGGATGAGTTAAGGCAGGCACTGGGTGGCAGTGAAGAGTTACCAAATAGCTGGGTAACTACAGCAGAGCTAGTAAGGGAGGCGGCTAGAAAGGTGCTTGGCATCACATCTGGACAGAGGAAGGAGGACAAGGAGACATGGTGGTGGAATGAGGAAGTACAGGAGAGTATACAGAGAAAGAGGTTGGCAAAGAAGAAGTGGGATTGTCAGAGAGATGAAGAAAGTAGACAGGAGTATATGGAGATGAGGTGCATGGCAAAGAGAGAGGTGGCAAAGGCTAAGGATAAGGCATATGAAGAGTTGTATGAAAGGTTGTACACTAAGGCGGGAGAAAAGGATCTGTACCGATTGGCTAGACAGAGGGACCGAGCTAGGAAAGATGTGCAGCAGGTAAAGGTGATAGAGGATAATGAGGGAAATGTACTCACAAGCGAGGAGAGTGTGTTGAGCAGATGGAAAGAGTACTTTGAGGGGGATGATGAATGAAGAGAATGAGAGGGAGAGAAGGTTGGATGATGTAGGGATAGTGAATCATGAAGTACAATGGATTAGCAAGGAGGAAGTAAGGATAGCTATGAAGAGAATGAAGAATGGAAAGGCTGTTGGCCCAGATGACATACCTGTGGAAGCATGGAGGTGTTTAGGTGAAATGGCAGTGGAGTTTTTAACCAGATTGTTTAATGAAATCTTGGAAAGTGAGAGGATGCCTGAGGAATGGAGAAAAAGTGTTTTGGTACCGATATTTAAGAATAAGGGTGATGTGCAGAGCTGTAGTAATTACAGAGGGATTAAATTGATCAGTCATAGCATGAAGTTATGGGAAAGAGTAGTGGAAGCAAGGTTAAGAAGAGACATGATGATTATTGATCAGCAGTATGGTTTCATGCCAGGAAAGAGCACTACAGATGCAATCTTTGCTCTGAGAGTGTTGATGGAGAAGTACAAAGAATGTCGGAAGGAGTTGCATTGTGTTTTTGTAGACTTAGAGAAAGCATATGACAGGGTGCCTAGAGAGGAGTTGTGGTATTGTATGAGGAAGTCAAGAGTGTCAGAAAAGTATGTAAGAGTGGTACAGGATATGTACAAGGGTAGTGTGACAGCGGTGAGGTCTGCGGTGGGAGTGACGGATGCATTTAAGGTGGAGGTGGGGTTACATCAAGGATCAGCTCTGAGCCCTTTCTTATTTGCAATGGTGATAGACAGGTTGGCTGATGAGATCAGACAGGAGTCCCCGTGGACTATGATGTTTGCAGATGACATTGTGATCTGTAGTGAGAGTAGGGAACAGGTGGAGGAGACCCTGGAGAGATGGAGATATGCTCTAGAGAGAAGAGGAATGAAGGTCAGCAGGACTAAGACAGAATATATGTGTGTGAATGAGAGGGAGGATAGAGGAATGGTGAGGATGCAGGGAATAGAGGTGGGGAAGGTGGATGAGTTTAAATACTTGGGGTCAATAGTTCAGAGTAACGGTGAGTGTGGAAGAGAGGTGAAGAAGAGAGTACAGGCAGGATGCAGTGGGTGGAGAAGAGTGTCAGGAGTGATTTGTGACAGACAAGTACCTGTAAGAGTGAAAAGGAAGGTCTACAAGAGGGTAGTGAGACCAGCTATGTTATATGGGTTGGAGACAGTGGCATTGACAAAAAGGCAGGGGTTTGAGCTGGATGTGGCAGAATTAAAGATGTTAAGATTTGCACTGGGTGTGACAAGGGTGGACAGGATTAGGAATAAGTATATTAGAGGGTCAGCCCAGGTTGGAAGGTTTGGATACAAAGCCAGAGAGGCACGATTATGTTGGTTTGGACATGTGCTGAGGAGGGATGCAGAGTATATTGGGAAAAAGATGCTAAGGATGAAGCTGTCAGGTAACAGGAAAAGAGGGAGGCCTAAGATAATGTTTATGGATGTGGTGAGAGAGGACATGCAGGTGGTTGATGTAATAGAGCAAGATGCAGAGGAGAGGAAGAAATGGAAACAGGTGATCTGCTGTGGCGACCCCTAACGGGAACAGCCGAAAGAAGATGATGACTACAGGTCTCCCCTGCAAATAAATCATGCCAAGTGGGATTAGCCTGATCAAAATAATAAATACCTAAATAACATTAGCAACTGTCTGCTCCTTTGCTTTCAAGCATATTTTTATATTTTATTAATATTATTCAAGTAATAAACGCAAACATGGTGGAGCGAAGCACGATATCGTCACTCATATAAAAAACTCTGCGAACTAACAAAGAAACAAAGCAGCTTTTAATCAGGTTAGTGCTTTCACCACTACTTGAGTGGCTTCTTCAGACCATACAAAACAAACAACAAAAATGTACTTCTTATGTATTTACTACATTTAGGCATATCCACAGGTGCTTCTAATCATGGCATGCAATACTGATGCAGAACCTCTTTTCAAAAAATGTAGTCATGTATCTGTGTGACCACAACAATGTTTTTAAAGCAACACAGTACATTTAAAAAGTAGAGATGATAAAAACAACAACAATAATCTACCTATAGCAATAGTCCTCACAGTTGATAGATAAACTCTAAACATATATTGAGTAATTCATAATACACTTCAGAACAGGTTATTTAAAAACGTCTAGCTACCCTCTAACTCAATAAAGTGCACGACTTCTCTAAAATTCAATAGATTGCTGTTTGCTCTTAACTCTGATATAAAATTCAATACATTCCTATAAATACCTAATACAACGTATCACAAAACATATATATGATTACTAAGATGGTAATCAGCAAGCAACTAAAATACTCCCTTTAAGCACACCCTGGTATGCAAGTCTTTTAGTAAATTTTTGTTTTCTATTTTGGAAATATGTTATAAAGATATGAGAGAAGGAGATTTCAAAAATTTGCTATTACAAAGGGAAACCCAGTGGCAAATAAAATTGAAATCAGACCATCCACCAGGCTTAAATGAATCAATTAATGTGAAATGTTTTTTAAAACATCAAAAATTGAAAATAGATAAAAGTAATGATTTGATTAGTTTGCATATTATGTAAAGTATGTCATTCTTCAAGTATTTTATTTATAAAGTGTTCTTTTTTTAAAAAAAGTGTTTTTTTAATTGGATAATTATTGTCAATTATTGTGTGTTAATTTTTGTTGTATTTAAGATGTTGGTTGGAGAGTCTTTTTATTCTGATGAAGTTCACGGACTCTGGTTGGAGAAATAAATATTTTGCTACGCTATTTCTTGGTTTCATTGTGCCATACTACAGGTTCTAGCAGCTGCAGTTTGCCTTTTTTACATGTTTTTACTCCCTAATCTTTCATACATACTTCCGTTCAAAAGTAAACAGTTCATTGCCCGCACTCTCTCAGCTATGCTCACCAGAACTCCCCCAAAAACAGACTGCGAGAGAATGCATACGAAAAACTCCAATCTGGGAACATGCCCCATAATAGCATAATTGCATAAATGTAAACAGTTTGACATCAGCATAACATAACACGAGCAGCTAACATAATACTAGTCACTCACAGTCATTACAAATGCAACGCATGTGTGCATTTCAAGTACAACAAGCACTTGAACTACAAAGGCAGAAGTGCCAGAGAAACCAAAGAATAAGCCTTGATGTTAACCTTAATGCTGCGAGCATGAAATGCTGAAGATTGAAAAACAAGCATCTCTATACCAATAACTATATCCTATTCAATTTATACAGCACCTAAACAACGTTGTCAGCTACAAGTAATGCATGGATCACCCGAACATCAGCACGAGTTGTGCTAAGTAGCATAGTAGATAAACAATGTCACCTACAGATTACTAAAATCGAGAGACAATAATAACCTCTGAACCCATGGCAGTGTCTCAATTCATAAATAAGACACCAAAACACGAACGCTGGTGCTTTTCCTATGATCTAATGCTCTACACATGGATTTAAGATGCACAGCCTCACATGCTGTAATAAAGGGCATGTACATATTACGTATTAAACAGGGCTCTACACATGGATTTAAGATGCACAGCCTAACATGCTGCAATAAAGGGCATGTACATATTATGCATTAAATAGGGCTCTACACATGGATTTAAGATGCACAGCCTAACATGCTGTAATAAAGGGCATGTACATATTACGCATTAAATAGGGCTCTACACATGGATTTAAGATGCACAGCCTAACATGCTGTAATAAAGGGCATGTACATATTACGCATTAAATAGGGCATACAACTATAAGCTCTTGATACTATAGTATAAAACTCATTGCAATAATGGAGAATTGTACTAGATATCAAATAAAGTGCCTCGCACTACTATACAAAAATGGAAACAATGTAATAATCATGACTACATACTGCTATATATACAAAATATAACACTTGTATGTCAAACCTCATAAACATAACCAAATCCCACAACTATCTCATACATGGGTGTGTCACTAGGACATGTGTCCTTGATACAGGATCATACAAATCCTTTTATCTAAACTCATATGCTGTTCATAACTCCTCTAATTATACCTCCTAACACCAGTCCCCTCACTCATATTTCTCAATATGTCTATATTCCAACGGACTTACCATAAATGTTTCGTACTCAGTACCCCATGTCAATGCATCCCTGTCACAGTCCCATCTATCATTCTCAACTATTTCAAACATTACGTCTTCATGGTCTGGGTAACCCCCTAGCATCCAAAACAGACTTAATGGACACGCTACCATTAAGACCATATCCTTGTCTGCTCTTAATTTATGAATCCATCTAAGTTCAGATCTTTCAGTTCTGTTTTTTATATCCCCCATTCTAATACTCATATCAACCCTGTCTAGCACTGAGAATACAAACTGATGTATCTGACTGGTCTTCTGTGAATATCTAGATAAGGCACTCAAGCCATCCTGCAACCTGATACTATTATTATGTTCCATAATTCTATCTCGTAGGGTGCGATTCATCATTCCCACATAAAAGTGGGAGCAACAATTGCAGCTAGCCAGATAAATAACATTCCTTGTGTCACAACTCACCTTCACTCCCAACTTAAAATGTTGGGCTGTTTCTGGATGGTTAAGGTTCTTCCTGTTCTTATAACAGAACCTGGGTCTTTCACCTACTATCTTCTTAATCCTATCATCAGTCATAAGCAAAGACCAATGTCTACCAATAATGTCCCTCACCTTCCAAATATCCCTAGTATAGGCCAGGGATACATGGACTCCCCCTCTGTCACATGCAATACTTGTCTGGTTTAAATTGTTGTCTGGATGCCGGGATGAAAAATAGGGTTGAGCCCTATCCTTTCTCAGCTCTTTCACTTCTTTAAACGTATTCTCAGTATGACATCTGTCATAAACCCCTCTGACATAAATTATCACCAAGGAATGCTAATTGTTGTTCACCCACTTCATCTCCATTATTTAGTCTCAAAACCCGCATGCCTTGGCCTTTTATCAAATCATTAAAAATGTGCCTAGGGTGCATACTAGACCTATGCAGGAGTGTATTCCTGTGACATTCTTTCCTATATAAACTGGTGCTGATCTTTCTATCACTTGACTATTTTAAAATCCAAGTACTCAATCTGAATAGTTTGACGTAAACCTTAGGAAATCAGTACTATTATGCAATTGTTCAATGAACTGATTAACCATTCACCCAAACAATAAATACATCATCCACAAACAGACAATATAACAAAACAGTCTGCTTAAATATTTGACTTTCAAACACATAATCCACCTCCCATGTCACCAATACTGCATTGGCATAGCTATTGGCACAACTAATGCCATAGCTACGCCATGCCGTCGAAGATAGTATGCATCCCCAAACACAAAAACATTATGCTCTAATATTATTCTCATGAAATAACATATGAGGTCTATTAGAAAGATATCATACTGACTATGTCACTAAAACTTCCTTAGATATTCTAATCCCTGCTCATTGGGTATAACCGTGAAAAGAGACACTATATTAAGTGTCAGAAACGGAAATTCCCTAGCTATATCCCCATTTTCAGAAAACAAATATAAATCTTGTAACAACTGCTTGCTATCTTTCAAGACTGCTCCAGTCTGATCCAGAATAGACCTAATGTGTCTTTCAACAAATATGGAAATGGGTTCAGTCATCCATCCCCTTCCCGACACAATGGGTCTGAAGGGTGGATTGACTGAGTCCTTATGAATTTTAGGCATACCTTGTAATGATGGAACAACAGGGTGAATAACTTCCAAATAATTCTTAAATTCCAATGTGATGTTAAATGAGGTAAGACAATCATTCAATCTCAAGCGTATATCCCTAATCATACTTTTCACTTGTATATGATTAATTATTCTATACGTATTATGATATGCCAGCATGCTTACCATGGACTCCACATAAAAGTCCCTATCCATTATGACCATCATGCCTCCTTTATCCGCAGGATATAGGACTATCTGACTATCTGCTTGTAGTGACCTTAGTGCTATACCCTCATCCCTGGTCATATTATAATAAGTCTTACCCCTCCGCTCATTCAGGAATGCCTCATAGATTTCATCTTCACAAATCTTACTAAATGCATCTAATATGGGGCAATTGATAGATATATAATTATTATATTTCCTATACGGCACATTGTTACTAGAGCTTACTGGCTCACTAGAAGCACACATTCTAAGCATGACATTCCTCACAAATAATTTCATGTCAGTAAGTGTATCCGATAGGTCAAAACTCTGTGCTGGTATAAAAGTCAATCCTTTATTAATGATGGATTCTTCTTCCTTAGTCAATGCCCTCTTGGAAATATTCCATATTAGCGACCTGTTTGGTTCCACATCTTTTCTATGGTTGGATAATCCTCCGACTGGAACTGCTCCTTCCTCTTCATTCTCACACGACTCCTCGATCTCTGCTGTTCTCTCCCTCCCTCTCTCCTCAATACTCTTGCTTCAGTGTTGTCAACTTGCACTGTTGACTGATTAGAACTATCAGTCCTTGGCCATGAAAACACATTGCCTTGGCGGAAATCTGCAAAGTCTCACTCTAGGTTCTTCCTGTTATGTGCCATCATCCTACATTCATAGGCTGAGACATTATCGATCACATTGCTCAGCACCCGATCCACTGACTCCACAGGAAACTCTTTATACAAGGTCTCATGTCTTTATCCACCTTCTCCCTCAACTCATCCTCTTCAGGTCTAAAATAATCATTCATAAGCTTCAAGTAGCTCATACTTGTTTCCAGTTTAATGTCCTGCCACCTGGCTAACGGTTCAGGGTAGTGTGTGCCATATGCTGGCATCTTCAGCCCTCTGAGTCCCCGAGGCATTATGCGAAACTGCAAGCATGCCTAAGAATGGAACCTCTGAAGCTCTAGCCTTTTGAGTTTGTATAAATCATCTTCTATCCTGTGTACTATAGAGAGACATGAATAATGATAACAGTACAGCATCCACATATAAACACAGTCTGTATATACAAGGTTTGCTGGGGGAGACCTCTGCTGTGCCTGATATACAGACTGTGACCCATACTCCTATATCCAACTCTGAGAGTCAACCAATAGAGGTGATGACTGAGATACCACCTGCACAAGGAGCAGTGCATAGAAAAAACAATGTTGAAGCCTCAGCCCAGGTTTTTATGAAACTTCCCTTACCCATTCGACAGGTTACTTAGCACAACTCATGCTGATGTTCGGGTGATCCATGCATTACTTGTAGCTGACAACGTTGTTTAGGTGCTGTATAAATTGAATAGGATATAGTTATTGGTATAGAGATGCTCGTTTTTCAATCTTCAGCATTTCATGCTCGCAGCATTAAGGTTAACATCAAGGCTTATTCTTTGGTTTCTCTGGCACTTCTGACTTTGTAGTTCAAGTGCTTGTTGTACTTGAAATGGACACATGCGTTGCATTTGTAATGACTTTGAGTGACTAATATTATGTTAGCTGCTCGTGTTATGTTATGCTGATGTCAAATTGTTTACATTTATGCAATTATGCTATTAATTTATGGGGCACGTTCCCAGATTGGAGTTTTTCGTACGTATTCTCTCGCAGTCTGTTTTTGGGGGAGTGCTGGTGAGTATAGCTGAGAGAGTGCGGGCAATGAACTGTTTACTTTTGAACGGAAGTATGTATGAAAGATTAGGGGGTATTTTAGTTGTGTGCTGATTACCATCTTAGTAATCATGTATATGTTTTGTGATACGTTGTATTAGGTATTTATAGGAATGTATTGAATTTTATATCAGAGTTAAGAGCAAACAGCAATCTATTGAATTTTAGAGAAGTCGTGCACTTTATTGAGTTAGAGGGTAGCTAGACATTTTTAAATAACCTGTTCTGAAGTGTATTATGAATTACTCAATATATGTTTAGAGTTTATCTATCAAATGTGAGGACTATTGCTATAGGTAGATTATTGTTGTTGTTTTTATCATCTCTACTTTTTAAATGTACTGTGTTGCTTTAAAAACATTGTTGTGGTCACATAGATACATGACTACATTTTTTGAAAAGAGGTTCTGCATCAGTATTGCATGCCATGATTAGAAGCACCTGTGGATATGCCTAGATGTAGTAAGCATAGCCTACCTTAGGCATAGGCCAACTAGGCGGTCGCCAAGGGCACCACTCTATCAGGGGCACCTTTTCATTGTTTATTTGGTGTAGGTAGACCAGGATGGGGGCACCAGGTGCTGTGGTGGGGGCACCGTGGAGCCCTTATGCCTAGCATGCCAGTTGACCTAAGGCCGCTCCTGGTAGTAAGTACATAAGAAGTGCATTTTTGTTGTTTGTTTTGTATGGTCTGAAGAAGCCACTCAAGTAGTGGTGAAGGTGCTAACCTGATTAAAAGCTGCTTTGTTCGTTTTTAGTTCGTAGAATTTTTTATATGAGTGACAATATCATGCTTCGCTGCACTGTGTTTGCGTTTATTACTTGGATAGTATTTTCTATTTTTCACAGTGGTTCGTTTATCCATTGGGTGGTGTGTTTTGCTGCGATTATTAATATTATTTTTTTATTTTATTCATTTGTTAACCAGGGAAGCTGACTTGATACAAGTGTTTTTTGTTTTTTTTTTGGGGTTTTTTTTGCAGGTTGGGGACAGGGTAACACTAACTGATTAGGTGATATGCTTGGAGTTTGCAAGATGAAATTAAGGGAATCAGATATACAGCTACAGATCCAAGTTCATTAACAGCTTGTAACCTTAACCACCATATACTGCTACTCTAAAAACTAATCCAAGTGAAGCACAGATCTCTTTATACTGATTAATTATTTGAGGAAACACTCACTAATGTGAAGCAGTTACAGCATGAGTTATGAAGATGACTGGGTTTCAATCCCATCAGCTCCCACCTGCATACTGCTGAACAGCTCTTTTACCTTCCAGGTATTCCCAGTTTTTTTCATGTACCTTTGTAACTACCGAATTACTCCACCCTCACCCAACGGTACAAAAGAAACAGCTACACCTTGGAAGTTCCACTTTGGTTTCCAGAGCTTTCAATTGTTATTTTTCTTGCTCATCATAAAATAATGTGCCACACTCCCAGTGACAAGTGCTTTGATTGGCAGTTCATGTCTCGTGAGTTATTGATGCCATTTATCGTTCGGTGAACACATCTGATTAACTGTAACATGTTTTGTCATGTTAGCTCTGGCCATAATTCTCAAGTCCAGGCTGCAAATATTAGCAAAGATGGGAGCTCCTAAAGTAAAGGACAGAATTAGGACAGCCACTCAAAACCAAAATACCAAGCAATACTTACACTGAAATCAGCAAGCTGATATGACATTTTTGAATACTTTCCTCAAAAGCTGCAGCAACGCTGGATCTGATTATAATAATTTGGAATTTACAGAGAAGAGCAGAGCCCCCTGCTTACAGACAGGTGGGGGAAAGGAAATGGAAGATCTCCTGACTCACAGAATAGGTAATTTGATTATTTAGCATTTTTCTGCTGGCTATTGCTGGTTTTTACTTTTTAGCTTTTATGTGAATCTTCATTCAGTAGAATTCGTATATAGAAGGTGGTCTGCGTCTGAGCAGTGACTCCTGCCTTACTGCTGCTGCTATAGCTCTGTACCTGTTTTACCACATTCATACAGTTTAGTTGCATCTGCATCAGTGATGTTTGTAGTCTGTGACAGGAACACCCCTCTGCCGTGTTCCTTTTAGCATTTAGGCAGATTAGTATGTGCATTCTAAGCTGCATACTGTACAATAAATTCTGTACAGGCTTCCCAGATTTAGATACATTATTTTGTTTGAGGAATGGCTTATAACATATATTTAACAAGTACAGCTAAATATTCTCTTTTTACGTGAGGAACTACATTGTCTACATGTCAATTAAGAACATTAGATTTTATCAGAAGAGGCCATGAGCAGAAGTATGCTACCTTGTATCTTCTGGATGAAGTCATATTTGTAACAGTGAATTGCTGGCTGGCAGCTTTTATTGTTGTGATGTCAGACAGCCTATCATTCTGCTACATAGTTACAGCCAATGATTACATAGTTTATAGGTAGTTATTTGTCATGTGATCCATGAGAATAGGGAGCCCAACATACTTTGCCCACAGTAATGTCTACTTAAGCGACTTACTTAGAGTCATATAGCAGGCAAATGGAGGCTGAGAGAATGGAAGTGTGGAATACAGGAAGCAGTTTTAGAAAAGGCTTAAAAGCCTTAATCATCTGCACTAAATGACAGATAAGGTCACTCTCCTGGACATCTAATGGCTGTGACTATTGCCATGAGTATCATTGTTTATTTAGAAAATAATGCATGTGAGTTACACACAAGGTAAAAGAATCCTACCTGAAAATACATCAGGAAGCACTGCTCGCTACACACAAGAAATTTCAGGAGGGACATTAAAAGTCAGTATGGATGGACACATCCCTCACTGTTAGAGAATTATTTCATTATTACTGATGTAAAACAATGGCAGCAGCATTTGTAAAGCTCTTCTCACTTCATTTCAGCACCCCTGATATCTCTACATCACCTTACTCAGAATCCAATATTTCTGCTGAGTCCTTTTTTGGCTTTGAAAATAATTTCCAGGTAAACGGATTACCTCAGGTAAGATTAACGGAATCAATAATGTTCCCACTAGTGAAAAGACCAGCAGAGATTGCCTCTTCCCTAAATTTATTAAGACCTGATTACTGTAAACCTTGAAACCGTGAAACTCTTCATTGTTACACTTCTTTGTAAGGATCAGTGCATGACTTCACCTCACATCAATTCATTTCCGCTAAGCATCAGACCAGATTGCTCAAATCTTCAGAATCTGCCACTCTGACTAGTCATCTTAGTTTACTCACTTGTTTGAACTGACAGAGCTTTCCCAGTGTGGACCCCCCCCCCCCGTTTTATTTGCAGTTCTCCTCCCAGCACTCCTTGCCAATTTCCTAGCCTTGCTTCCTTCATCATTCAGTTTAAGGTAAAGAGAATGCATATGTACTGAATTTGTTAAATTGTCTGCCTAGTTTGGTTTAATCACTGAAGGTCAACACTTTTTGGAAAGCAATTTCACTGAGTATCCTTTTATATAATTGAGTCAAGTCTTGACTTATACTTGCCTTTCATACATTAGTATTTTGTTTGCCTGGTAGTTGTTTTGGTTAGCAATAATTTACTTTTCTTGTGGCCAGAAAACTGAAGTTGTGTCAGACCTGCTGTGGATAGAGCTGGTGCCATTGATTACAGGACGACTTTGGTTAAAAACTAAAAAAAATATACATTTTTTTACCACATCTTATTTTTGTTTGTTGTTGCAGATAGAATCCCCTAAACCTGTGGCTATTCCTCCTGGTTTGGCTGCTTTACTGGATCCTTGTTTCAATGCCTCTCATGTGCCTAATTCTCTGCCATACCTCTCAACTGTAAAGATTTTCTCAGAATGTCTGGATTTTTGCCTCTTATTTTTGACCCATTTTTCATAAAATTATGTTTTTTAGCAAATGAGTGGCAAATCATTGAATATTTAAGTCAGAAGATAATAACCGACGTTTGAGTTTTAGACTTCATACCCTTTAGAAAATCCATGCTAATGCGAAACTTGTTGTTCTATCTACTTTCTAGGTTTGTAAATGCATTATTTAAAAATTGTCCCTATTTTTGGGTGTCTGTTCCCCCATTATTTATGGCTTTGTCCAGATTTCTTGCTCTAAGAGGTTGAGTGGTACTCTGCCCCTGCTCCCAAGAAGCCTGACATATTTTATAGGGTGCCCAAGGATTGTTCTTTCCTATATAAATGTCCTACTGCTGACCTCTCTGTCTTGGCTGTAGCCTCTGATAAGCCATCTCAATTGCTTCATTTGCCCAAGTTATTGCCTTCTGACAAGGATAGCAGAATTATGGAAAGGGTGGGTAACAAGGTTTACACTTCTGCTACCCTAGCTTTTAGGGCTATTGATTATCAAACCCATATTTCTAGATAGGTGTTGTCTCTTCTTTCTCAGGCCTATCAACTTATTTCTGATTTTCCAGACTACAGGGGTAAAACTTCTGTTCTTTCCTTGCTAGGGACTTCCTCTCAAGTCATCTGTCATTTTATTTAATGTAGCTATGATGCAGCAGATGGCTCTTCTAGGGCTGCTGTTTTTGGTTCAATGATAAGGAGGTATTCTTGCCTTAGATTTCAACCTCTACCTGATGATATTAAAGCTAAGTTGATGGATGCTCCTTTGGATTCTAAACTTTTGTTTGGGGAAGCTGCTGCTGGTTCGTTTAAGTCCCTTCAGGATAAGGGTAAGGCCTTACAGGAGCTTAAACATGTGCTTGTTTCTCCTGTGCCTAAATTTCAGAGAAAATACCCAGCTAAGCCTGACTTTGTTCATAGGCCATCCCACCCTTCTACTAAAGGTAGGAAGAGTGGCAGACGGGCTCCTCTTGCTAAGGCTACTCAGTTTTCAGGGACTCTCAAGCTTTCCATTCCGGACACACCAGGTGTTGTATGATTATCAGTCTCTTCCCAGTCAAATTCCTCTTTCTCTTCCTGGTTGGCTTCAGATCACTCAGGATTCTAGGGTTCTGTCGATTATTTCTCAGGGGTACTTCATGGTGTGGAAATCCCATCTTCCGTTTATGGGCATTCCTCAACCTCCTCTGGAACAACCTCCCTTTTTCACAGAGGTTCTTCATAACCTGTTGACTCAGGGTACTACTTAAGAGGTGTCTGTGTCCAAAAGGGGGAAAGGGTTCTACTCCAGACTGTTTCTAGTGCCCAGAAAATATGGCACTTGGAGACCTATTGTAGATCTCTCTCATCTAACATTTTTCTAAAAGTGCCTTCCTTTTGGATGTTGTCCCTTTAGATTCTGTTACCTCTCTTGCTCTCTCAGGTCTATATGGTGCCTCTGGATCTCAAGGATGCTTATTTCCATATTCTGATCCATCCTCTTTTCAGGAAGTTTTTGCATTTCTCTGTTGCTTCCTGGCATTTTCAGTTCTCTGCTTTGCCCTTTGAACTTTTTACTGCACCACGGGAGTTCACCAAATGCCTTGCACCTGTGATTGCTTTTTGCAGGCTTTGAGGGATCCAAATATTTCCTTACTTAGATGACCTGTTGATTAGGGTGGCCATGGTGGTGCAGCAGTTAGCATTGTCACTTCACAGCAAGAGGTTCTCTGGTTCAATTCTCTGCTGGGGTGCCTTCTGTGCGGAGTCTGCATGTCCTCCCTGTGGTCACTTGGGTTTCCCCCAGGTGCTCCGGTTTACTCCCACATCCCAAAGACATGCAGTAGGTGGACTGGACACTCTAAATTGTCCCTAGGTGTGAGTGCGTGCATGTGTGTGCCATCTGTGAAAGGTTGGGTGCCAGGCAGACAACTTGACACCATAAAACTCCACTGCCAATCATGAGCGGACAGATGATCCACTGTGGTGGCCCCTAACTGGGAAAAGCTGAAAGAAGAAGAAGATGACCTGTTGATTCACGTGTCCTCTCCAGAGACCCTTCTGCAGAATCTTCATGTTGCCATTTCCCTTTTTCAGAGTCTGGGGTTCACTATAAATTTCAAAACATCATCTCTGACTCCTTCCCAGGATCATGCTTTTCTGGGTTTCAGGATTCAGGTAGTGCCAGTGCTTGCATCCCTGCCCCCTCCAAAGACCTTAACTCTCATTTCTTTCTTTCACACTCTTCTTCCTCTGGCTTCCATTACCATCAGGGAGTTTGTGAAAGCTCTGGGTTTCATGGCATCCACCATTCTTGTGCTCCCTCTTGCCAAACTTCACATGAGAAAGTTCCAGTGGTTTCTGACGTCAGTGTGGCTCCTACATGCACATCCTCTAGACTTTGTAGTTCCTCTTCTTCTTTGTCTCAGACAGGAACTTCACTGGTGGATTCAGAAGTTGTCTCTGAATCCAGGGATCCCTTTTCATGCCCCTTTTCCCCCTCAGGAATTGTTCACAGATGCTTCAGTCATGGGATGGGGGGGCAATATTTGGCTCCCTAAAAGTACAGGGGGTGTAGTCATCTCATCAGCAGAAAGAGAACATCAATGTCAAAGAGATGAGAGCTCTCCTGATGGCTCTTCAGGCCTTTCATCCTGTTTTCTCTACAGGGTCTCTCAAGGTCTTCACAGACAATGCCACAGTCATGTGATTTATCAACAAACAGGGAGGAACGAGATCCTGCCTTCTTTGTCGGTTGGCACTTCTGGTATGGCATCTTGTTGTCAAGTATCAAGTGACTCTTCAGACAGTTTATATCCCTTTTGGTCAAAACTTTGTGGTAGACACTCTAATCAGGTCATTAACTCAGTCCCACTAATGCATGCTTCACAGGGATGTGTTTGTGGACATTATCCACTAGTGGAGTACTCCTCAAGTGGATCTTTTTGCCTCCCCTCTGAACAGACAACTTCCTCTGTTTTGCACCAGAGTCCCAGGTCCTGTGGTATGGAAGGTGGATGCCCCCTCATTTTCTTGGAAGTGGATGCTTCTGTATGCATTCCCTCCCCTCCCCTTCCTCTCATTCCGAGAGTCCTGTTCAAGATTCAGCAGGATGCTCCCAAAATCTTGTTGGTGAGTCCGTTTTGGCTGTGACAGCACTGGTTCCCTCTACTTCTGCATTTAGTCAGGGGCAATCATTACAAGTTATCTCACAGAGTGGATCTAATCACACAAGACAAGGGATCTCTCATCCATCCTCACCTGCTCATGCTTCAACTGATACTGTGGGCAACAGGATTTTGATTCCTCACAGACACCTTTTTTCTGAGGACATGCTGTAAGCCCTGAATCTGAAGGAGGTCAGGAAACCTTCTACTAGGAAATCCTACTTATCCAAATGGAAGAGGTTTTCCTGTTTGGTGCCTCTCTCATAACTTGGATCCACTGTCTGTGGATGTTCCTTTGGTTCTCTCTTAGTGTTGTGAGTCACTCAATGCTGGTTTGGCCTGTTCTTCTATTAAGGCCCACGTATCAGCTGTCTCTGCTTGTCTGCCTTTTTCTCCTCCTTGGGCTTCTAGATTTAAGGTTAAAAATTTTCTTAAAGACATCCTTAATATCAGATCTCCCAGGAAGCCTGTTCCTCCTCCCCAGGATCTTAATTTTGTTTTGAAGAAGTTGACTCAGGCTCCTTTTGAGTCTGTTCCTTCAAGTTTCCTTGCTATATTGTCCTTTTGTTAGCTCTTAGTTCTGCTAGATGGGTCTCTGAGTTGCAGGTCCTTAATGCTTGTCTTCCTTTTTTAGTCTATCATGAGGATGTGGAGTCCTTGCTCACTAACCCTTCTCTTATACCTAAGGTAGTTAATGAGCTATCACTGAATCAGCCTATTAATCTGCCTACTTTTTTCCCCTCTCCACAAGATGTCAGTGAGAGGGTGCTGCATACTTTGGATGTGCATAGGCAACTCAGGGTTTATTTGGATAAGACTAAGGCTATTAGAAAATCTGATCAGTTATTTGTTTCTTTTCATCCTAGATCTTTGGGACGTGTTTTATCCAAGCAAGCTATTTCTTCTTGGATTTCTAAGGCTATTTTGTTTTCTTACACTTTTCATGGCAAGAGCCTTCCTTCTTCAGTTAAGGCTCATTCTACTAGAGCTACTTGGGTGTTGTTTTTCAAAGCCTTAGATACTAATTCTATTCTTGAGGCAGCTACCTGGACTTCTGTGCATACTTTTACCAAGCACAAGTTAGATGGTATCTCTAGAGCTAGGGCAAGTTTTGCTAGTGTCATTTTTCATGGTTTTTAGTAGGCTCTTCTGGGCACTCTCCCATCTGTTAAGAATACTGCAGCAGTGAATGTAAGCACATAGTACAGTCGTGTAAAATCTGACCATAACAGTAGATGTCCTTGCTTTCACTGCTGCAGTATTCTCTCACCCCCCCCCCCCCCCACACACACACACACACACACACACACACACCATCCCTCCATCCTCCTAGCTTTTTGCCTTCCTGGATGTACTCTTTCTTGGACTGTGTTCCTACTGGGCATTCAGTTCTGATTATGGTAGGCCTGAACATCACCTTTACGCCCTACGCTATGCAAGGAGCATTTAGGTGACATTTTGTGTACCTTTTAAAAGCAACAAGTAGTCTTTGATAGACCAGCCAGATATTCAGGCTTCCATGACAGGGAATCCCATCTGTTAAGAATACAGCAGCAGTGAAGGCAAGGACATCTACCATTATGGTAAGATGTTACACAACTATACTTTCTGTCCATTCACTTAAAAGGGGAGCATTCTAAACTTTTGCTTTAAGGAATTTTTAGAAACTGCTTGTATATTCTTTTTAAATCATGGATTCACTGATTCACAATGTTCTTTGCCATCTTCCAAATATACTCCCACAGTCCTTTTTGTTTCAGTTACAGACAGAGAGCTTAAATAAATTGCTTTTGTGAGTAAATAAATATTATCCAGTCTTTGTTCACTTTTAGCCAGATGTGTTAAGTTTTCTAAGCTACTAATGCAGCTAGTACAAAAAAACTTGCACAGTAAGGCCACAACCTTAGAAACTTAGTAGGTTTATAGCTCTAGTGAGGGGAAAGAAGGCAATGTTACTCTCATCTTCTAGGCAGGCTTTACCCGTGCAAGAGTAAGTAAAAGCTAGAGGATAAATTCCTAAAGAAAATATAGGAAAACATCATACAGACCTAACATGATGTGTCCCAAGGAAAATGCATAATGCAAACATGCCTCCCAAGTGGTGAATGAGCTGAGTCCTGCTTTTGTATGGACAGCTGTACTGAGGTCATTTTGTAGGGAAAATGCATTCTCAGATAAGGACAATTTGTGTTTAGTCTATTATTTCCTTTACGGGTAGTATTTGCTTGTTGAACCATTCTGTGAGTCTATTTTGTTACTCAGCACTCTATTTGTACAAGGAAAATCCACATATGAGAGGAACTACTCGCTTTCACTGTGACAAATGTAGCCACCCTCATAGTGCAATTCAAGTGTGAATACCAATGACTGTGACACCATACACCACTGCTGCCAATATGTGATGGTCACCACTATGTGTCATCCCCACACTGGGCTTGTAATCAAGTAGCTTGAATCCTCACCACTGACACTGGAGAGGGTCATGCACTTGGAATACAAATGTATATACTCAGTATTTCCAGATGCAGACCTCTCTGCAACAAATACAGTTTAAGGTTAGGTCCTCAGCTGAGTGTTCAAGCCAAGTCCTCCAGCACCCTCTCTGTAAGTCCAGTGCTTCTTCTTCCTGACCCAAGTAGCTGACATGCGCACACACACACACACACACACACACACACTGAGATTTAATTTTCACACATACACACCTGCAAAAGGCTGGCATGGGTCTACTAGCTATGCCCCCTTCTGCCTAGACTATAAGGTAGTTATCACTGCCACCAGACACTCCACTATCAGATACTCTAAGGCCCTTAACAAAGGGTGTCCAATTATACTACGTAACATTAATACGAATATAAATAGTAGTAGTTCACCAAGACAGCTTGGCCTTCTGAATGGCCCACATAGTGTCACCAAATAAATATAAGTGCTCTCAATGGTTAATTACCATCTAAAAGGATCAGCCATGATAAAAGTTTTAAATATATTTAATAATAAATAATAAAAGTACATGAAAATGCTGAATATATATTCACAGTAAACCACAGAGTTCAAATCACAGAAAATATTGAAAGCAACATTAAAGGACAGACTCAGGCAAATAAAGAAAAACAATATCTAAACTAAGCTTCACTATATTCCTGACTGAATATAAGATAATTACACTGTTCCCTAATAACTTAGTTGGGCAAATCAAGATGAAATATGTGAGCAGTCTTTGTAATCAGGGTCCCAAACAGAATAGTCTATGTTCTGAGATTGGTACATATAAAATATAATCTCCAAGATGACTTGCAGAATGACCTCACTTGACTTTAGGTTCCCATAATATCTCCTTTTGAATTTTGAGACAGGAATTGACCATAGATGGCTGCAGTACACATCCAAATGTTTATGGCAGTGCTTGGAGGCCTCCCCTCTTTTTGCTGAACTAATGAACAGAGGTTCTGTCCCAAATCCAGCATTTCCAGTCTTACTCAGCACTGTAGGGTACATTTTAATGATTTAACAGCTCATTTACATTTCCCTTATTTTTCTTGAAATAAGCCAGTTGTTTAACCTTTACTGTGCCAGTATCCTGTATTAAAACATATACATTTAATTCAGATACCATAATACATGTACATTTTTCTGTATTTCAGCAAGGTGCACTGTTGATACATTTTAACACAATTAACACAAGCAAAACTCACAAATACATTTTCAGCACAAGCATCTGTACAAATCAGCTTAATATACAAATTACATATAAGTATTTACAAAATTCCAGCTAGCTGTGCTGGCACAAGTCTTACATCCACTGCCCTACTTCACCCTGGCATGGCTGGCAGTACCTTCTATCATCACACACACACACACACACACACACACACACACACACACACACACACACACACACACACACACCTAATAATATCACAAAAGGATCTTTATTACATAGTGGAAAATGTTCTTTACTATGCCTTCTGAAAGAGATAAGAAAAAGACTTCTGGGTGTGATATTATTATCATTCGGACGTCTCCTCAAGGTAAGAGGTTCTCTAGTTCAATTCTCAGCTGGGGTATCTTCTGTGTGGAGTCTGCATGTTCTTCTTGTGTATATGGATTTCCTCTGGGTGCTCCAGCTTCCTCCCACATTACAAAGACATGCATCTGGAGTGTTTCTCCCCAGGCCTCCGCTGAAACTTGACTTTGTTCCAAGTCAGACCTTCCCGGTAAACAAATGTTAAATAAATAAATAAAATTATTTTGCGTATTTGGTAACCAGAGTAAAACACTGATTCACATGGACCATTTTTAGGTACAGTCCAGGTATAAAGTTACTCAAAGAACAATCATAAATTTAAAAACATGTTTACCTTTTTCAGTGATGTGCCTGTATAAAGCATTAGTTACAATCTTTCTATTAACATCTGAAATGTGATTACTAATACAGTTCTTTACTTTCCTATTGGTCATACCCACAAAGTATGCTGCACACGAAGTGCATTTCTCCATGTAAATATGATTTATATAGGTACATCAGTGAGAAAGGTGAACAACGTGTTTTTAAATTTATGATTTTGACAGTAATACAAGAAGCATGCGAGGAGGAGATATTAAATTGATTACTGAACCGGTTTGAACAGGGTTGTTTCTTTAAAGTTTTTGCTTAAAGTTAAGCACCAGCAGGTTTAGTTAACTTTGATTTTAACAGTGAAGGTCATGTGAATTTCAATTTTGCTATTTAAAGTGTGTTTTTTTATTGTGTGATATGTGCCTGATGAAGCCAGAAGGCAAAAGTTTTTAACTTGCATTGTGTCAGATAAAGCTGCTGAAGATATTTGTATTGGTTCCAGTGATCTTTATTTATTTAGTTTCTCATATTGCCATCCGAGGTTATACTTTTCCACAAAATGTTTGTTCTGTTCTGTTCTCTTTAGTCTGTTGTATGGAGCAGAAAGGTTGTATTTGTAGCTGGATAGGGATCCGAGGGTGTATGCAGTTTGTTTTACAGTGAGTCTGCTGCCAAAGAAGTGATTGGAGTGGTGTTCTCTCCTGAGGGATATTACTAGGATTTTGCAGATACTGTTGGAGATGGTTTGGAGTAAGGTAAGGTTATTTTTTAAAGAGGTTGCTTTTAAAGAGGTGAGCATACACCAACTGAGAGAGAAGGGCACATTTTCCTATAGTGATCCTGTCTTGGGGAGATGGGAGGTGTAAGATTTCTCTTGCCCAGAAAACAAGGTTGTTTATTCTAACTTTGATGACCTGGATGTAATGATGAAAGCTGTGAAAGAGGTCCAGCCAGACACCTAGATATTTGTAGACCTGGACATTTTGTAGCTTTTCTGTCTTATTGAGTCTGACAGAACAGTTGTAAGAATGTTTTTGCTGTTGGGTGAAGTTTTGTTCTTTTTAGATTGAGAAGCAGCTTATTTTGTTCAAGCTGGTTTGAAATGAAGGGCACAGAAGGGTCCATTCTATAGATTGCCATATTATCTGTATAAAGCAGCATTAGAAAATTGGGGAGATCAGAGATAAAGGTTGTTAAAGCATAATGAGAAAAGAAATGGGGATAGACTATACCCTGTGGTATGCCTTTGTTGAAAGGGGCTTTATTGGAAGGGGTAGGCCCCCACTGTATGACAAAAGATCTGTTGGATACAAAATTATAAAGCCATTGAGTTGCTTTGTGGCTAATGCTAATTGGATTGATGCATTGATGTGCTCAGATGCATAAAATAAAAAAAAATAACATCAGGATCTAGGCATGCAATGTCAGGAGGATATATTTCCAAAACAACAACATACTTGATTAAGGTGAGAGACAAAAATATGTAAGAAATGAAAAAGAGGTCTAACTATGACTTTGGAAACTGAAGCAAACAAGCTGGACAGACAAATTAAACAGTGTGAGACATGATAAAGAAAAATGTAAAGAAAATTTATATAATAATATTGAGCATAATAGGAGACCATTTTATAGATACATAAGATGTGGTAGGAATAAAGACATACAAATTGATAAATGTAAGTATATTCTAAAATTTATTCTCAGACACAACAGATTATAGATATATTTACAAAATCTTATGCAAAGCAGTTTGGCTCCACAAAGGGGGTGATAAATTATCCTAGTGGCATCCAGGTCACCTCAGATACTGAAATCAAATTAGATTGTATTGAAAAAGAACTATGCAAATTGAATCCAAACAGAGCACAGGATGAGACAGAATTAGTAATAATGACCTGAAAACACTTTGGTATGAACTTACAGTACCATTTTATTTGTTATTTACTAGGTTGTCTAATTATAGGGAGAGTCCTCAAGGTTGGAGACATGCACTTGCTAAATCTGTCTTTGAGGGAAAGAGAAGCAGGGCACACCCAGAGTCATACAGATCCACAAGTTTACGTTCATGATGTGGAAAAATAATGCAGAAGGCTATATTGGATAAATTATTCCCAGAAATGGAAAGGTGGGGACTTGAAAGCATAGATCAGCATCCATATGTTGAAAGCAGATCTATTACCACCCGTAACATGATGTTCTGTAACAATATAATAACAACTATGAATGAAAAATTGTGCTGTGATGTAATTTATATAGATTTAACTCCGGCATTTGACAGGGTCATACAAAAAACACTGATCAATAAATTATAACAATTAGATATTGATGTAATCTTGAAAATAATGATAGCTGCATGGCTTGCAAATAGGACATGGCAAGTATCATACAGCAACTAGACAGTTTTAATGTTACAGTCAGGGTGTCCCACAGGGCTCTGTCCTAGGCCTGTACTTGTTTAGATTGTATCTTTCAGACCTAACTTTTTCATCTGGGGTGTTCTACAATCTAAATGCAGATAACTTGAAAATAGGTAAACTGATTACATGTCACAGATATGGAACGTCTGCAAAAGAACTTAACTAAATTGGCGATTTGGGTACAGGAGAATAATATGCTGATAAATATATGAAAACTAAGCATATGAGATTTGGGAGACACAAACTGAAAGGTTAATGCTTAATACAGCACAGAGTGATTGAAACTGTAGACTCATTTATGGACCTAAGTATATGGGTAGATCCAGCTATGAGTTTTTCTAATCATATCAACCTATTGGTTAGTGATGATTATAGAACTATAGGTTGTATAAAAAGATTTATAAAGTCTGGGAACTCAGTAATGATGAAGTCATTGTTTGTTGGTTACATTAGACCCAAACTTGAGTATGGAATAACAATATGAAAATCAATGGCAAACTGGAAACAGGACAGCATAAGTAAACTAAAGGCGCAGAGGGACGTGAATATTTAAGTAATTATGTAAGACAAAAATATCTGAACTTGTATAGTGTCTCATATAGATATTTAAGAGCAGACCTTATTCAGGTATATAGGGCATTTAGAGACAACTACCACTAGGAATATCGGGGCTATCAAAAAGAAGAATAGAATCATCGAACAACCTATGTAGAAGATTGTACAGGAATGAGAAAGTGTACTAATTGGTTCTCTGAGAGAATAACTGATGCAGGGAATACAGCACCAAATATTAATTTAAAGCAAGCATTAGTTTAGATATTTTTAAGAACAGCCTGGACAAATTACAGGGACAACTGTTTTTGGTATATTGTCAGGCTAGAAGGGCATTATATCCGTGTTTAAAATATTTGTATGTATGTATACTGAACTGGGAGTCTAGTTAGAGGGAGTGGTCTACCATATCAGAAGCTTAGGTAAGGTCAATGGAAAAAGATCCTCTGAGGTTTTTCATTTCCATATTTTCTAGGGATAAACTAAGGAGACATGCAATAGAATTGCAACTGGTTTCCCGAAGACTCTTTTCCTCTTAACAACATAAGAATTTGTTGAGTCAGAAATCATTTTAAGTTCTTTGTCATATATTTATAAAGTCAATGAATTATCCTGTTTGAACAACAGCGTGGTTAACTGCTGTACATTTGTTTATTATGCCCTGGTTATGCCTGAAAATGTCTCTTCGATGACTCCACTTACCTATTTACAAAATAATAAAACAAAAACATAAGAAAAAACACCAAGAGTGCAAGAAGATCAGAAAATCACAACCACCGCAACAGAGCAAAAAATACTCAGGCTGAAGACTTATTCACATTCCAAGTGTATTTAGCACAGTTTATTTATATAATACCACAGCAGGATAACAAACCCCTTCCCTAGATTAGAGAAATCCTGAAGAATTAACACTACTTTTTTTACATTAGTCAGACGCACCAGATTTATATTTCATTTTCTCAGGCAAAAGCTGGCAGACATCCTTGGCTTTCCCTCCCCCAGTACATCTGTACTGCTCATGTCCTACGGTTGACTCTGATATTTATGAGCTAAGACTTCCCAAACAATAAAACCAAGGAAATGCCTCTACACTGCCAAGGATTTACTGAAGTTTAGGAACAGTCAGCTGTTAACGTTACTACCACAAAGCTCCTCTTTCAAGTCCCAGCCAATAAGGATTTTTCAGATTTTTTTCGATGACATCAGCCTTTGTAAACATGAAAGTCTTTAATTTATGAGAGGGACATTTTACTTTTCAGCGGCTTTTCCACCCATTGGTGGTGAATTGTTTCTCTTTGCATTAATAGGTTGCATGTTGAAAGCTGAAAATGTAATTACTTATTAGTAATTATTTATTCTAAAAGCCAAATTGTTCTGCTTTTTTACCCTAATGCTAGAGCTTAAGTTGTGCTGCCTTTGAATCATTTTGAGATAAAATGCCTTCATTTTAAGTTCTAACCTGACTGTAGAACTGGCAAATAGGTACGTGGCTATTTAATGAAATGTGTTGAAAATGTCCTCAGGATCAAAAAATTCTCCTCCTTAGCTGACAGGCACATCTTGTGCTTTTACACCTCCCTGTTAATTCAGTAACAATAAATGACAGCAGAGTCTAGAGGGTTAACAGCTCAGCTCAGTCTTTTAGATAGTTCCCTGGCAGTGACTGCGTAAACAATTACAGCGGCATTTCCAGAACACCATTCCCACAGTATATCTTCAGCTGCTACTGACGATGTACACAGAGGCCCTTTTCTTTCTCATGTTACTGATCTGCTGCTTAGCCACACTTTCTCCTCCTTAGAGATGAAGCCTTTGGCATAGGTCATTGCTGATGGCTGACACTGATTTCAGGTCATATGACTCTTAACTAAAAACTAACCAAAGATCTTAATAAGTAACCAAAACAAAGTAGTAGTTTCCCAAGACTTTTGGCAAATTATATTCAATGCTACAACTGGGATCAGATGTGTCTGTAGTTCAGTCATTCAGGTAGGGGAATTGGTTATGTAAACAGAAGGACACATGTGAAAGGCACTGTAATTTCAAGCCAGTGGTCACTACACAGCTTTCAGCCACAACACATGGGAATTGGCTGAGAAACAGCCAAGATGAAGCTTTTAAGGTTTATAAGGACACTAAAGCCAAAAAAAAAAAAAGAAAGAAAGACAGGTATTGGAGTCAAACATACTGCCATGATACAGTTAGTAGGACATCTGGCTCTGGGATACAATGTTGTTGAGACAAAACTCATTCCATGAATGTTACCTCTAAGGTGTCATGCTTCCAGGCATACTATGATACTGTGTAACAATTTTCCTGTGAGGTGAGAATGCAAGTCCCTGTCTGTTTTTTGCTACAGTTGTCTATGTTGCATTTATAGTCCTTCAGCACTACTGTACCATCTAGCCTTAACACCACCTGCAGTGTACAAAGCTAGCATCTGAAACTATATTTAGGTGACTTCTGAGGTACATAACATGGTTCACTATCAATTGTGAGAACAACAAGCTGTCAGAACTTATGCTGCCGAAAATCAGATTGTCATTTGCACAATGTCAAGTGTATGGGGTAGTCGAAGACACTTACGCAAATGCAGTCGCATAAGTGTGTTCAGCAAACTGTACGGAGATCGTGGTACAGTGGGGATTGGAAAGTCATCCATATCCCCACTGTAGTGCAATCTCGGAGTTGGAATATATTATTACCAGGAGGTGAGGGGGCACAGCTGCCCACAGGGGGGGTGCAGGGGGCTTTGCCCCCCTGCAAAACCATGATATGTTGTATAGGAATTTGATTTACATCAGCTCCTATGCAACTATCACATGATGTTTTTGGTGACAATGTCAACTCAAATGTGTCAATTCATTTGGGTCAATCAACATTGTGTAGCAGTTGAGATTCCGGGTTCGGTAGTTTATTTCAATATTGTGAATGGCAAATGTTTTGCTTTTCACAATATTGATAGTAAACCACATAACACTATGCACTCTATGTTGTATTTATACTGAAAAACATCTTGGATGCTATGTAGTTTTTCCTTAAAGCTGAACTAGTCCAATTCTTTCCCAAAACAGTGTGCAGATCATATCCCATGATGCCTTGCAGCTTGCACTATATATGCTTATAGTCTGTGGAATTCCTTGGAGTGCAAATGTTATCTACAATACAGCAGCTCTTACAGTGTCAGATACTCCCTGGCTTCTACTATTACAACTGCTGGATGCTGGATGTTGGACATAACTGTATCACAACCTGCATGACAACTAGTTTTTATAGAACATACAAGGCTTACAGCTCAAATTTATGATGGAGAGTCTAATAGGACCAGAAGGAAATCAGATCTCCTTCTCTGAGATAGTTTGTCAGAAGTCATATTAGATAGTGGCTTGCTCTGAAGATAGGGGACGCACTTAACTACATTGAATCAGCAAACCATGCTTCACTGGATGCAAAGAGATAAAGCATCTGTAAGCTTTAGTAGCATGACTTTAGAGAATATTTCTGCTATTGGTCTCGAACTGCAGCTGATTAATTTAGTTGATAGCAGCTGTCTCATAACCTCGGTTTTAGTTAGTTTGCATATTTTAGTCTCATCAAAATACTAGAGACTGGTCTTAATGTTTACATCTCACTCATGACAAAACAGTACCCTGGCTTTTGCCACCCAAGAAAATTATTTTCCTGTGCCCTTGTCAAGCATTGCCACAGAGGTGATCCCCGGGGTGAATTTCCTATCTCCCATCCAATCATCAAAATTTTTCTTGAAGAGTGCTAATGAGGAGCTTTGTTTGATATAGATAGGTAGTTTGTTCCAGAGTATGGGAAGTCTCTGAGACAGGAATCTATCCCTCCAGCATGTTCTGTTTATTGTGGTGACAAGGTTTAGGTCCCCTAGAGCGTGTAGCTTGAAGGGATTGGGATTTCTTTACGTGGAGCATGTCCAACAGCTCTGGGTTTGACATAGCTTTATATGTTAGGCAGAGATCGCCTCTGAGTAGGCAATATGCAACAGAGTAAAGCTGGAATTTTTTGGGACGGTCTGCGTAGGGCATCTGTTTGAGGCCGGTAATCCTCTTTGTGAGGTATTTCTGTGGCCTTTCCAGTTGTTGTAGATGTCTTGTGAGGTACATACCAAATGGGGTATTGCACTCTATAATGGGTCTAACGAGTGATGTGTAGAGGGGAAAAATAACCTCTTTTTTCCTGGATGAGAAACCTTTTGTGATGAGGTGTGCCACGTAGAAGGATTTCCTGACTACTGTGGCGATGTGATTATCAAAGGAGACTACTGTCCAGCTGTGTCCCAAGGTCTCTTATCACACTTTCAGTGTTAAGTAGACTACCGCCTATGTGGTAGTTCATGGGTACAGAGTTTTTACCAAAAGGGATGACAATGCACTTTTGGCATTGAGCTTAAGGCCATGGCTTTGACACCAGGCATCTGTCTCAGTGAGGCCCTTTTGTAGGATGTCCACATCGTTAGGAGATTTGATTATGGCTCCTAGTTTGCAGTCATCTGCGAACTTTGTTAGCCAATGACCTTCTGTGTTAGCCTGTATTTCAGAGAAGTAGATATCGAACAGGAGAGGACCTAGGACTGAACCCTGTGGTATTCCACTTGTCACTGGTCTGAATTTGGATTTAGAGTCTGCTACATTCACAGTGTGTGCTCGGTCAGTGAGCCAGTTGGCAACCCATCTTGTGACATAGGGATTTATACCTAGTTTAGTGAGTTTGTCTATAATTCCAGAGTGGGGGATGGTGTCAAAAGCCTTGGCGAGATCTAGATAGGCTGTGTGTACCACCTTACCCTCATCTACAGCTTTAGTGACCTCTTTCAAGAAGTCTATCAGGTTTAGGAGACATGATCTGCCTTTTACAAACCCGAACTGGGTAGGGTCCAGAGTTTGAAGATCACACTTACACAGAATCTATGTGAACATGTAAAAAAAAATCAACCTCAGCTATACTGGATGCACTATTTTAACTGTTTGTTGTGGCTTTCTTCTTCATTTAATTTCCTCGTTGGAGCCTTTCACCACACTGGTATATCCTATCTCCACCAGATATCAAAGTTTACATTCAGACCAGGAATATCAGATCTGTTGTACTGATGTTGAATTCTACAATTATAGAGGAGCCAGTGTGCTCTGCTACAGATCCCTTGAACACAGGTGTTCTCCAATGAATGCTTTTCTTATACAGTGAGCCAGTTGTAAGCTGTGAAGTTATATTAATATGGTCTGCTTTTAAACTTACAGCCAACAGAAGAAACAATCAGAGAAGATAAATGACTGTTACAGTTTTGTTATAGCTCTTCTGTTTTAATCTAACTTTACACCTCTTTTATTTTGATCTAACCTTTCCTTAAAAAAATTGTGCTTGAGGCTGTATTTATACATTAATGGATTTATTAACCTAACACCCTAATTACAAAGTTTAAAATTTCTCTAAATAATAACTGATTGTCATATACCTCGTATCTCTTCTTAACCAATGTTTTCATATTATGTCTAATTTGTTATAATTATTTAAACTGCAGATGTTTTTGTTTTATTTTTGATGACTGTAAAGTGATTGTTCTTAAAAGTTTTGTAATAATTTGAAGCTTTTCTCCTGGGCCTCCGCTGAAAATGGGCTGCTGTCCAGTCGGACTTTCTCGGTAATCAAATGTCAATAAACAAATACATTTCAGGAAAATATGATACTTTGGCTACATCAGCAAACATATTTCAGTTTGTTATTGTTTTATCCTTATTAAAGAAAGGATGATCACCTCCAAACAAATCTTATGTTTTCTTATCACGTCTTTGTCCTTCTCCTTAATCCAATGCAAGTGTGCTGCATATCAGGAAGACCTCTCTTTTGCTTCTCAGTCTCCAATTTTGCCGTATCTTGACACCACAGTTTGATTTGGTGCAATGTCTTGCATTTTTTATTTCATTATTTTTCCACAGCTTTAATTAAATCAAATCTTATAGCTGAGGAAGTCAGTGATTATAGAGGGATAGGTGCAGCTAAAACATTTACAGCCTCAGCAGAATGAAATAATTATGCCATTGAGTTCAGCTTCATCAAATGTTCAATAAAACCCTGTCCAGAAAGTTTAAACTAGGTAGATTTCTTGAGTACATCACCACGTCAGTTGCTTAAGTGTGAGTTAGCAGCCACAGTTCATCAGCTTCACGGCTCAGCCTGATTGTGGGGAAGTGATGCTTGGAACAATAGTTCTGAGCCTCAGCAAATTGGCTGAAATATTTATTTCTGCAACTGTGGCACTCAACTGTACCTTAAAACTCTGTATAGGAGATAGCCAGTGAGAAAAATCAGAAAGGAGTCACTGAATATCAAATGTACCTTAAAACTCTGTATAGGAGATAGCCAGTGAGAAAAATCAGAAAGGAGTCACTGAATATCAAATGTACCTTAAAACTCTATATAGGAGATAGCCAGTGAGAAAAATCAGAAAGGAGTCACTGAATATCAAATGTACCTTAAAACTCTATATAGGAGATAGCCAGTGAGAAAAATCAGAAAGGAGTCACTGAATATCAAATGTACCTTAAAACTCTGTATAGGAGATAGCCAGTGAGAAAAATCAGAAAGGAGTCACTGAATATCAAATGTACCTTAAAACTCTATATAGGAGATAGCCAGTGAGAAAAATCAGAAAGGAGTCACTGAATATCAAATGTACCTTAAAACTCTATGTAGGAGATAGCCAGTGAGAAAAATCAGAAAGGAGTCACTGAATATCAAATGTACCTTAAAACTCTATATAGGAGATAGCCAGTGAGAAAAATCAGAAAGGAGTCACTGAATATCAAATGTACCTTAAAACTCTGTATAGGAGATAGCCAGTGAGAAAAATCAGAAAGGAGTCACTGAATATCAAATGTACCTTAAAACTCTATATAGGAGATAGCCAGTGAGAAAAATCAGAAAGGAGTCACTGAATATCAAATGTACCTTAAAACTGTATATAGGAGATAGCCAGTGAGAAAAATCAGAAAGGAGTCACTGAATATCAAATGTACCTTAAAACTCTATATAGGAGATAGCCAGTGAGAAAAATCAGAAAGGAGTCACTGAATATCAAATGTACCTTAAAACTCTATGTAGGAGATAGCCAGTGAGAAAAATCAGAAAGGAGTCACTGAATATCAAATGTACCTTAAAACTCTATATAGGAGATAGCCAGTGAGAAAAATCAGAAAGGAGTCACTGAATATCAAATGTACCTTAAAACTCTATATAGGAGATAGCCAGTGAGAAAAATCAGAAAGGAGTCACTGAATATCAAATGTACCTTAAAACTCTGTATAGGAGATAGCCAGTGAGAAAAATCAGAAAGGAGTCACTGAATATCAAATGTACCTTAAAACTCTGTATAGGAGATAGCCAGTGAGAAAAATCAGAAAGGAGTCACTGAATATCAAATGTACCTTAAAACTCTGTATAGGAG